>NW_010311555.1:91120-103526 GCF_000700745.2 Antrostomus carolinensis
TGGATAATAGGAAAGAGAAATCTTGTTGATTTGGAAAACTACCTCTGCAGTAACAGAAAAATGTGAAGTCTCTTCAAAACAGCCTAGGGTTATTATCCTAGTGCACAGAATAATTAACAGGCACAGTGAGAGCAAATGACTTGAATAAAGCTGTATAGCAGTCATAATGGGAACGTCTGACTTTTAGCCCTGTATACGCTGAAGTAGGTCAGGTTTGAAGTCTTGTATCTAGTTCCCCAAACACCTTATCAGCGCTGAGTGTGAGGGATATATTGGGCCAGGTACAGCAGTCTGGGAGCACTTTCCATTTTCAGTAAATTAATCCTCTCACAGCATGAAATAAAAAGATCAGAACATGATGTTAAACCTCATTTTGTATTTTCAATTACTAGGGGATAATTATTTTCTTTTTAAGTCTTGGAAGATGACATGATCTGAATACTCAGATACCTGCTGCTTCTGCTTGCTTTCCTGGAAGCAGAGATAGTTCAGCTGGGAGACTGCACAATATAATTAGGTTTATTTTGCAGCCTGGCAAGGCCCTGTATGTCATCTAGAGGAAAGTGCAGCACTTTAATCTTAGGTTTGGTGATGTTAGGCTTCATAAAGGTGGAGTACAATTACATGGATTGAATTTTGTATGTGGATTTGGAGCAGGAGAAAGTGGGACAGTGGCAAGGTGCTTTGAACATTGTTCAGTACTAAGTAAACCTGATAGAACAAGGCTTTCATCTTGTTAGCCATACTTATATTTCTGCACAAGTGAATGTGAGAAAGTAATTCACAAGAGTTCTCAAAGAGAATAGCTATTTTTAAAAAAATACTGTGGGGTGGAATTTTAAATACTGCAGGCTTCCTATTTTTTTTGGATTGAAAATAACTGGTGAATTGCAGTGATTTCAAAGAGAAATGTTAAGTAAAATGTGAAAGAGGATAAATATTAACATAACAAAATAAAGATATCAGCAGATTTGGCTTGGGTAATAGGTTTTGATAGGGTTCTAAACAAGCTGTATGAAAAGTGGCACTAACTGGAAATAAGTAGGGTCTAAGTTATGTCATGCAAAAGAATCACTGCTTCAAAATGTATCAGAACAATGTAATCCTTTTCTGTCCTACATGGAGACTCTGGAGATGTGACATTTGTATGCTTATGCCTTCCCTATCTGGTGCAGTGAATTGCACCTAATTTGTCACAAATTTCTGATTCTCTCACTTCTTCGGATTAAATTTAAATTAAGAAATGGAATGTGGTAGGTTACTCATAATGCTTTCAGCATTTCAAAAAGCATCATCATGATGAGATTCATCTTGGGCAGAAAATGAAAAGAGGTGAGGGAATGAAAAGATTCATAAGAAAACACATTAAAAAACCAGAATCCCTATTAACAGCCTTCCCATTGAGATATTGTGCTAGAGATTACACTTACTATGCAGTTATTTTCCTTATACAGTGAAACAGTCACTGGAAAAGACTATTCCTTTGGAGCACAATGAATGCATGACAATCTCTGTACTCTGGAGTACAGATATTGAGTTCTGTCCTTTGACTTGTATGGGCAACAGTGGTGTTTAATTTATTTTTTAGTTGCAGCTGATAAGCACAGAGAGAGAGCGGAGACTCACCACAGTGCTGATACAGTTCTGCAGTTTCAGTTATGCATCGCTTGGCATTTTAGAGGCTGAAGGAGATAAATTACTATTTCATTAAAATTAATTTGAGCTGAGCTTATCCTTCAAAGACCAGTGCAGTTTTGAGATACAATACAGTATATCATTGAGGTGTAATGGAAGAGCCAAACTGAAGGGAAATAAGTGCTGCAGCTTTAAAGAAATTATTTTACTTTCTTGGGGAGGGAGGTGAGGGCATTTATTCTTTAATTGCTTTGTCATATAAAAAGACACATTTCTTGAGAAGGATTTAAGAGGGGTCTTTTGGAGGTTTTTTGGGGTTTTTTAAATAATGAAGTTTCTAGGAGTTGAAACAAAATGGAAATATTACTCATAATCACTAGCCCCTGTGTTGGATTGCAGAATTATGTTCTTCCTCAAAAAAGTTTTGCAATGACAATAGTTGTTCCTTAGATCTGTTACGTCTGCTGAAATATATTGTGTATGTGTTCTTCAATGCCAGGGACAGAAGGGAAGATAAAAATAATGGTAACAATCCACATTATAGTTGGCGTAGTTTCTGGAAATTGCAGTTTAATTATATATTCACTTTCAAAAGAAACAAATCTTGTGCCAATTACAACAGTTTTAAGGAGTTTGCCTATTTCCAGTTCTGGTGTTTATAATTGTTCCAATTCTTATAACAGCTGAAACAGGCAACCTGGAGGTTATCTAAGTGATTATTTCAAAGATAGATGTATTGTAAGTTTATTTGCTCTTTTATACTGGTATTCTCTAAAATAGTTTTTCTTTTAACTATTTAAAAATAGAAATAATTTTATTTATATGTGATATCCAGGCCCCTACGGCTTGCTTGCTGTTTGTGTTTTAATCAAAAGATATTTTCACATTTTGGAGAGGAACCATGTGTATGTATATAACATCAGGTGGAAATGTCACTTCTGTGAAAGGGCGCTATGGCAAGCAGGCACTGTCCCAAGTTACTTGCCAGGAGGAGTATGGAACTGATGACAGGGAGTTCTTCCTTCTTACCTTCTGGGACTGCACGGGGTTGGTTTATGTTTGCTGGAACAATCCATTTGCTCTTAGCTAAGCTAAACTCATAGTATGTTTTACATATGTTGGATTCCTCCTTCCTTTGCTCCCTTTGTTACCTCTAAATACAGCTTTACCTGGCTCTCAGGGTTGTGTTTCTCCAGCAATCAGTAATTGACTATTTGTGTTTAGAGCTTTGAGGCCTTTATTACTGTGCTATGTCAACACTTTCAAGGTCTCTGCTATCAGCTGTGCTTGTATTTTTGAGGACCCAGCTGTGCTTGTATTTTTGAGGACCCCTGTTAAAGCCTCTTGTTTGTTTGCAACAGCCTTTAAGCTGTCGTTTTCTTATAAATATTTAATTAGCACAACCTAATCATACACCCAGCCTTGTTTCAGGGTCACTGAATACCTTATTCTTCAAAAATAATGAACCATTCTAAGAAGAACATTGCTTGTGGGCACAACCTTCTGGTCACTGCTACCAGTATGTGTAACTCATGGTCATGTGACACAGAGGTAAACAAGTGTGGTGGGATTTTGATTGAATTTTGATTAAAGGAGGTGAAAGGGACAATAAGACCCAAATTTTATCCTTGCGACCCTGGGCATTTTTTGTCAAATTTAGTGGGTTTTGCACATCTGTAACTGAATTTCAATTTCTGGCTCTGTATTTTTATTTTCAAATGATTTCTTCTAAGAGGGCATCCACGATAAAAGTTACAAGGAGGGAAATAGCCAGCCTTTGCTTTTTTTGTCAAAAATCTTACTTAAAGTATTGAAACTGGCAAGAAATCTTGCTATGAGTGAGCTATCCAAGATGATAGCGTTTGTTTCACTTCAGATCTGTGTTTAAAAATGGCTAAAAGCAATACAAAAACTGTCTGTAATTGATAATTAACGCTGGTGGGAGAGGTCAACCTTCTACATAGACCATTGTATCTTGAAAGTTGAAACTGGGATAGTTTGGGTTAAATTCTCAAAAGTGTTGAAGAGTTTTTAATTACCCCTGACTCTAGTAGAAGCTCTAAAATGTATAGCTCCCCTTCTTCTGGCAGGATTAGGGTTTGGGAGTCTAAGGCCACGCAGGAGTAAAGTACTTAATTTGTCAAAGAAAATACGTTTATGTTCGGCTAGGTTGTGCTTACTTTGCTCTCTTCAGAAGCTTGAAGAGCTCATCAGAGGCAAATATTTACTTTGACCTTACTGTCCAGTTTTCATCAGGAGTCTCACACACAGAAATTGTGCTCAACCTGCTACCAGGTGAGTGTGTGATCACTGACACACAGGCCACATTGCTTTCCTTATTCTGCATAAGTGTCAGGCATGAAAAGTCCTAAAAGTTCTCTAAAGATCTCAGTTTAACCAAATTCAAGTTCTTAACCACAAGTTAAATTGAACTAAGAACCTATCCTACTCAAGGATTTCTTCTTGTCACTAGTTGCTGAATTATGGAGTTACAGCAACATGTCTGAGGGTAAAGCCATTACTTAGAGTGCCTGCTTAAACTTCCTGTTGTAAGTAAAATCAGGGAAGAATAAATTCCATTATTTCAAAAATTGCCAAATAGAGTAAAGTAAATGATGTTATTTGATTAATTTCTGATGCTATTTATGTGAAATTATGGCTGTGTAGACTTGCAGGTTTAAAATTAGCTTATTACAAGATCTATCATCTAATAAACTCAAAGGTTGTTGATGGAATATGAAAACAAATATACTGTGAACATAGGTGGTGGTGTTGTTAGTACTTGTGCAACTTTCAGGCCACTTGAATACAGGGTGCTAAAGTGACTCATTCTTTTGGGCTTGCGTGCCTGATCTTGTAACAGTTTGGAAAGTGTATGTGTCTGTGTGTAGGTGGGTGAGATGTGTCTAGATATGAACAGCAGCGTGAGCCGAGAGCAAAGTGAACGTGAAGAAAGCAACATTTTAAAGCAATCAAATGCAGTTGTCTTAATCACTGGGAGACTGGAACTAGTTTCTGTTGCTTTAAAAATGGAAGAAACAAATGGAAGGAAGAAATGAAAAGCAGTTGAAAATTTGCAAAAACCTTTTCCCTCATGCAAACAGTGATAGAACACTCGGATAATTAAAATGCGTATGCCACATGACATTAAGCAGCCTTTTGTGAACTGTTAATTAAGATTTAATCAGTCACATATTTTATTCTTGTTGAATTAGAAGATTAGTGTTAATTTCTTGTGGTGTTTCCCTATTCCCTGGTGAAGGAAGTCATTGTACATGAACGTAATTTAGTGATCATAGCCTGGTGTGGTAATAAAAACAGACTAGAGAGACACTAGCTTGACATTTTGGGTAATACAGTGTGTGTGATTCAGATGGGACAATTGACAAATGAATTTGCTGCTCTCTCTCAAAAATTTAAAATATATTCTGCAAGTATGTATAAAGTACATGTTAGAACCGTCCTATGGTTGTTAGTATAAGAATAAAATGTAAAAAAATCTTTCCCCAAATTCTTCATTTCATGAAGCACTAATGGGTTTTGTGCTCACTTTGTTACACTCAAACTACAGGGTTCAGACCTCAGTTCTGCACAAAACTAAATGCAGCTAGAAACTCTGTGAATTATAATGTTAAGCAAATAATACAGGTTTGGTCTGAAATATACTTATGTGGTTCTCCCTAAATGTGTTCAGTGTATGGAAGTCTATCTATTTCTTGTTTAAAAATTTATCCCCCCAAATTTATTTCAAGTCGATGCCTACAAGATTAACACATTGATATTGCTCTTTGTGAAGGTTATATGACTAGAGGCTTTAGCAGTATTCTGTTTAGTCTCTGTGAAATAGTAACAATGTGGTTTACATACCACTTCATGTTAAATATAATAGTTAGATTTATAAACCAGAAATATTTTTCTATAAAATGTTACACATTTGAGTTGTTTGGCTGGAAATCTAACTCGGAAGCCTCACACACTTGAAATTCGCAGCCAAGAATTTCCTAAAAGACTGATTTAGTTTTGTTGTGGGGTTTGGTTTTTTGTTTTGTTTTGTCATGCAGCTTCTTGGATATCCAATTTAAGATGCACTAGAGGCACCATTTTCAGAAGTTCTCTGAAAACAAAGACTTTTAAAATGTCTTGAGCTTGAGGTGAGCACCTAAAAATGAAGAAGTCTCCATGCTTTACAAAGCTCTCTTTCACCATCACCTTCACCACCAGTGTATGTACTTCCAGGTCTTTTTCCTCTGTAAAGATATTGGGCCCTTTGTCTGCCTTGGCCTGTAATGTAAGAAAGAGCACTTTTCCCTATCAGACTTTGAGGGCAGTAAGAGAGAAGATCAAGGAGCAGATTATCCTCTACACAGACCTAGTGATTAACAGAGAGATGTTATTCTACAGAAAGCCTGTTACTTGGTGCCAGAAAAACTTCAGTGGCAAATTGTCTCCTCACTTGCTCTCTCTTTTGATCCACATCTTGGTCAGCTCCAAGCAGCTGGTCTGTAATGAGTTTTGTAGTACGCTTCCCCGTGCGTACAGTCATAGCGGTAAAAGCAGACACCAAGAGGTGACAGCTCTTTTCATAAGCTATGAGAAGGACTTGTGTAGTTTAAAGAGAAAAACCTGAAGAGAGATCTTCTTCCTGTGTACTCTCATAACTGTATATGCAAGTTCTAGTTACTATGTGTATGCAGGAGAAAGGAAAAGCCATAGAACTAATTAATTTTCTCCTCTCATCTGTTCTTTGTTCGTACTGAAGTGATTTGTGCAGTGAAAGTTGGCTGAGGAAGAACATTGGCAGATTCCTGCTAATGATGTCACTTAAAATGCTACCATTGTAGGGGTGATTAGAGAATGAGAAACCACCTAGGCTACATGAGATGTATTAGGTGGATTTATGCTAATTTCATTGTTTTTGGAAGAAAGAAGAGAGTTCACGAAGTTGTTAAAAGTGGACACTACACTGCAGCAATAAAATCTTTTCCCATGAATTCATGCAAAGAAGATTATTGTCGAAATCTGTTTCTAGCAATTCAGTCTGTAGATAATTGCTACTGTATCCATTAACTTTTTAAAAATCTTTATCTAATGATCCATTTTTTTAAACTGTCCTATAGTGCATAGTACTTAAATTCTTCTGCATCCCATTAGAGTGCTTTAAGCTCCTATAGCAGCCTAATACACATGATTGTTCTAATTCTGCTGAAGTACTCTCAAACCTCTTTCACCCTGTTAAAGTAGTTAAATTGTCCTTGTTCAATAGGAGGAAGAGCTATTCAGAATAGGCTTGAAATAATATATAGAAATTTTATCTATGTGAAGGGCTTTCGGAGTTGATTTCTTCCATCTCAGTAGTGCTTACTCTATATAGGAGTGTACCCAAAGCTCTGAATTTTATGTAATTGTGGTGTGTGTGTGTGTATATATGTATAAAATTCCAGACTTGTCTTTCAGAAGTCTAGCTTATTTTGGTAAACACTTTGTTTTCTTTCATTGTTACTCTCTGCTGCCTTTTTCGTGTGCTGTCTTCTATACTTACTTCACTCCTAGACACCTGCCAGTCTATGCACTTGCTGTCACAACCTAAAGGGTAACACACTCTGCAGGTGTGTGAGGATCCTGACCATGGGTTTGCAGAATTCTGTACTACACAAGGACACAGAGGCTTTTATTCTCAAAATTTCTCTACTTCATTACAGACTATCAAAAATACCACAGAAATCACCACTAGCAACTAAACTACCATGAAATCATAACAAGTAAACCTGTGTTTAATAAAGCAAATATATATGTATCAAGCTATTACAAATTACTATCAGCAATCAATAATACAGTACCAATTAGTAGTATGGCAGAAGTTAATAATGGCAGCAGGCAACTGTATAGCAACGACCAATTACATAGCAACAATTCAGCTCTGACTGAAATGATTTACATCTTTAACTAATCTTAAACTAAGATATATCTTACTGTCCCATTTTACAATTAGAAAAAATCAAGATGCTTTCTCAAAGCCTTTGGAGTTTTGATTCTGATGTCATCTAATTGGATCCTTCTCTGCTGTATTTAATTAATGAATACTGTAATAACTATTACAAATACTGTAACAACTATCATTGTGGGAGAAGGTCTGTTAATATTGCTGGATCTACTCCAGGATTAAGCAGTGAACACCATATTCAGTGTCTCAGTGATTTGCTATTTGGTTGGGTTTGAGTGTTTGCTGATTTTGAAGCAGTCTAATTGCATTATCATCTTAATGAATGTGTTGCCCTCTACATAATCCTCATATCCTGAAATACATTATTTGAATGCAGAAGTCATAGATAAGAGATATAGAAGTGCTAAGAAAATGATTTACCTGCGGGACTACATACATAGTAGGACTAGAAAAACCAACCTTAAATTCCTTATACAGATTCTTCACTAAGAAGCCACTACATGCCAAAGATACTTTCCAATAATCATATATAATCCTTCCTTAAATGCATGTAATTGTGCTAGCATACTTATTTCACTGAACAGCTTTTCTTACTCTTTGAACAGCTTAAAAATTACAGGTTATAATCAAGCCCCTTAATTTTTTCCATTATCACCCTTAGCTCACTTCTTTTGGAGTTGTTGGTTCTGACCAATGTAACTAATTTCTTTATTGCCTTAGCTATGAAGCTTTTCTGTAATACGTTCTTATAATCGGAACAGAATCTTGATTGAGGTGCATTTCAGAGCCTTTTCGGTGTGAGATAGGTTTATTATTATGAAAACACTTTATATACCAATTTAGACATCAACTAATCTCTTATTTATTCAAGTAAGGTAGTAAGATTGAATTATGTTCCTATAAATTTTCTGTGCTTTCTTGGGAACATGTAAATTGTTTGGAGCTGTTTGTCATTATTGTTTTGCTCAGGCAAAATGTATTACAGTAAATTTACTGCTTTATACTGTGCTGTGTTTCTTAAAACCCTACTATGTAAAGTTTAGCTTGATTGAAAAGGAAATTTTTCCTCTCTATGTCATAAGATGATACTGCAGGCTAAGCTCTGTGAAAGTGTAACATTTTAACGTGGTGAGAGGGAGAGATGGTGCACTGCTTAAAGGAAGTTTGGAGCTCAGTTTGTTTCTGGTATACACTTACTGTTTGCCAACAAGTAGATGGGCCTGGGAGCAGCCAACAGGGTAGTATTTGGGGCAATGTTGGTCGTCTTTGCTGCCAGGACACACTGCTGGCTCATGTTCAGTTTGCTGTCCAGCAAGACTTTCAGACCGAGCAGCAGAGCTCCTCTCAGAGGAGGAAGCTGTTCTTCCTTTCCAGGTTGCATACATTTGCATTTTTCCCTGTTGAATGTCACAAGTTTCCCATTGTCCAATTCCACCAGCCTGCTTAGGTCCCTCTGAGTGGTGGCCTTGCTCTTGAGTGTACTGACTGATTCTACCTCCCACCCCAGGTTGGTGTCATGAGAGAGGGCACTCCATCTTCTCCAGGTTGTTCACAAGAATGTTAAACAGGACAGGTCCTAGTACAGACCTGGTGGTACTCCACTTGCTACCAGCTTCCAGGTACAGAACAACCCAGTAACCACTACTGCCTGGGCCTGATCACCCAGTTAAAGGGGTTTTTGTTGTTGTTTGTTTGGTTTTCTTAAATCTAGCTAGTCTTCTACCTACCCACCCCAGCTGTTATGTCCTCACGTGGATATGAGGACACTGTGGGAGGCAGTGTTAAAAGCTGACTGTCATTTACCTGAGGTAAAGGGAAGGCAGATGGATGAGGGAAGAGTACCTCATTTACCTGAGGTAAATGACAGTCACTACTCTTCCCTCATCCATAAATCCTGTTGTTTTACTGTAGAAATCAGCTGGGCTGATCAGGTGCCATTCAGCCTTGGTCAGCCCCTGGCAGGCTGTTCCTGATCCGCTGCTGTCACAGTGTCCATGATGGAGGTGTGCCTGGTGGGCGGGCTGGCAGTGGCTGGGCTGGCCTGCTGGCCCTGCTGTGCTGAGGCACCCTGTCCCCCTGCATGGCACCCATCACCGCTGCTGCCTGACAGATGGAGCCTGCTGCTCCTGACTGGGCTTGTCTCGGGGCCCCAGAAGTGGAGCTGAGGAACAAGCCCCCTCATGGTGGCTGCCCCCCCTCATGGCGGCTGTTGCCCCCCCGCCTCATGGTGGCCGCCCCCCCCCCGGCTCCCCCTCATGGCGGCTGCCCTGCCCCCACAGGTGTGGTGAATGCACAGGCCCCTCTCCTGCCACAGGTGGCCCGAGTGTGGGGCTGACTGGGCGTGCCAGCCTGCTGCCTTCCTCACAGCTGGGCTGCCCTCCTGCCCCGGTGTGGTTTGGGATCAGTCCTCAGGTGCTCTCAATCAGCAAGGCTATGAGGGGCAGGGCAGCACAGCGCAGCCGCCATTGCAGGCCTGCCTCAGGGCCAGTCTTTGCAGGGGAGCTCTGGAGCTGGGAGCCTGGCTGGGCAGCTTTTTTTTTTGAACCTTTTGGAAACTGCTGGACTGTTGAGTTACTTGCTGCTGGCTCAAGTAAGTAAGGTATTTATATATAGAAAGTCTTATTTATATACAGAAAATAACTGTGGTAGTATTTGTTGTTGCTCTTTCTGTGGAGTCAAGTGGCTTCTGGTCTCTCTCCATCTTCTCTACTTAAATTTCCTCCTGGAAAAGTTTTTCCTCCTGGAAGCAATTACTATCTGAAGGTTGGAACTCCCTTGACTGAGTCCAACAGTAGGAGGAAAAATAACTTAGAGCACCTAATCTAAGATGCATCTTAGCTACAGGGTTCTACTTTAGTTGTTTTGCTAGGGCAGATTTGTCCTGGATGGTGCTTTTTTTTTTTTACTTCAGAAAAAATATGTAATGGATGAACTTAATGTAATTATTTTCATTACTTGATCAGTATTGTGTAACTGGAATGGTATGTGGTAACTATTTGATAACTGAGAAATAAAGTGTTCCAGAATGTGTGGCTACTAGGAGTGCTGGTTTTCTCCAGAGGCGTTAACAGCTGCATGGTGGTTACAGTAGTTGAGGCCTGTGTGTATCTCTCAGTAGTAGGATTCTCAGGGGCGGTAGGGACTGTTCAGTTTCTTTTATGGAAAAATACAGAATATTTGAGCTCTGCGTGGAGGAAGAAAAAACCCAACCAAAGTAGAAAGCAATGATGCTTTGTTTTGTGGGATTAGACTGGATGAAGGAAATGCTGGGCTCCTATCACATAACGCCTGTCTGATCTTGGGCAAAAGGTTTAATCTTCTTGCTTTAATTCTCTATTTGTAAACTGGTGATCATGGCATTTTTCTTCTTACACTCTATCTCTTCTTTCTCTTTGTTAGAAGCTGTCAGGGCAGGACCTGTTTCTTTTGTTTTGAACATCTAGCACTGAATATGCAGAGAACCTGTGCCTTTTGAGTCTGCTGATGTTACTGCGATAACATCTAGCTTGTTAAACCAGCTGAAAATGGTGTCCCAAGGTTATTTTGGGGTGTCCTTGCTATTATGGACTAGCAACCTGCAGGACAGGGACATGATGAGACTTGTCCAAGATCATGTGGATACCAATTGATTTCTCAGGCTGTGACTCTTTTCAAGCACTGCTGGCAAGTTAGGATTTAAGACTTTTGCCTTAATATTATTATATGTTGATATAACTGCAGAAGAAAGAGATGGCATTTTGTACAGAGCAATACTTTTTAATGCATTCCAGAATCTTGGTTACCCATATTGGAATGAATTAACTTGCTTTATTCCATAACGTTCAGTATGTTGCTTCACTTCTAATTTTGGAAGTGTAAGATTAAGAGCTAGTTGTAAATAATGTAATGCAGGTGCCCAGGGATCAGACCCTGGGCTCTATAGAGCTTTTAAAGTCAGTTCTGCTCAGTCAGCTGGAGTTCCCAATGCTGAGTGAATTTGTATTCTTTCAGCTTTATCTGAATCTTGTAAGGTGGGAGCGTGTTAAAAAGTCTGAAAATGGCCAGTAATGCTATGGGTGCTATTGTCACTCCATGCATTTGCAGTATGTTGATGTATGTTCTGTATCTACCAATGTGCCTGTAGACATTTGGTCCTGCATGTTTCTACCACAAGTATCTGTGTGTGTTAAGCTGGTGTTTTGGTCTAGCTGTCAAATATTGAGGAATTGCGTACAAGTCATTGCCCTAAGTCGTGCTAATGGAAAAGAAGTTGGAGGGGTGATTTGTTAGATTTTTGTTTGTTTTGGTTGAGTAATTTCAGGAGGTGGGAGTCTTGAGGGCCACAGGTGGCTTTGACTTATGAGCTCAAAGCTTTCATCTGAATGCATAGAGGCAGTTCTCTTTGGAATTAATTACCCTGAGTATGAAAAAGGTCTGGGAGATTGCAGTGTTAACTTGTATGAAAGCCAGGTAGACTTAGTGAAAAAAAGCAAGAAGCAATAACAGTTATAAGTTCACAAATAAACCATTCTTAATGTGCAAGGCAAAATTGTCATGCAAAATCTTTTCAAATTAAAGAGGCTACTGTGATTTATAGCCATTGAAACCCTAGGAAAATGTACCAGTATGACTCGATCTGTGAAAGAAGGTTATATCTTCCAAATTATGTCATCTTCTGAATTTGAGAAAAAGATTTCAAGATGTTTATGAGGTCTCTGATAAATTGCTACACTTACTTAACCTTAAGTCCTGTAATTTACAGGCCTGGGTGATCTGCAGTTTCTTAGATAGGCAAGAAGAAGCTGTAAGTCATGGCAGTGGATGGAGGAACCTTTGTACTTCATGACTTTG
>NW_010311555.1:103559-109434 GCF_000700745.2 Antrostomus carolinensis
CCAAAGGAGCATGCAGTATAGCAGAAATGGTGACCCTAGTTAATTGCATCATCATTTGATAACAGGATGTAATTAGCACATTTGAGTAAGTGTTGTGATGGTGGCAGCTATTATTTACAGGGGACAGTATGTGCCCCAGTACTGTAACCTCTCTTGAAATGCTTGTAGAACGTGTTCATATCACTGTCTCTGCATTCACATTTTGTACTGTGAAACAAAGACAGATTTGTTCCACCTGCTAAAATTAATTTTGTGCCACTTATATTGGACTCACCTTAGTGTATTATTTATTAATTTATGATTGAATTAAACAAGCTTTATTTAACACTAACAAAGCAAAAAATGCATGTTAGTGATAGCCATTAAGCAAAATTGAAGAGAAAAAAATAAAAATGCTCTGTTGACTTCCATTACTGATGTTTCATACTCTATCTGGAAGCCAGTTACAATTGTAGCCCACAGAAGTCTATTTTGGACCTGTTATGTTTAATATCTTTGTCAGTGATCTGGAGGAGGTGGTGGAGTGTATGTTCATCAAGTTCATGTGACACCAAATTGGGGTGCAGTCAGTGAATGTGAGGGGCTGTCTTTCAGAAGGACCTAGAAAGGCTGGAGGAATAGGAATCTCCTGGAGATTAAAAGGGCAAATACAAATTCCTGCAGCTGGAATGGGCTAAGCCCTGCAGTGGTACCAGCTGGGGACTGGCTGGCTGGGGGGCAGCTCTGCTGAAGCTGGGGATTCTGGTGGGCAGAAGGCTGAACGTGAGTCAGCTGTCCTGGCAGTGGTGAAGGCTGAGCAGCATCCTGTGCTGCATCAGCTCAAGCACAGCCACTGGTATTCCCCTTTACCTGCCACTTGTTAGACTCTACCTGGAACAGTGTCCAATTTTTAGTTGTCTCAGTATGGGGTAAGCGTAGGTAAACTTGAATGAGCCCAGAAAAGGGCCACCGAGGTGCCCGGCGTTGAAGTGTATGAACTATGAGGCGAAGCAGAGAGAACTGTGTGGTTTTTTTCTGGAGAAAGTTAAGCAAAGACCTAATAGCTGTTGAACTGGTGCAAGGAGTTACCAAAAAGAAGGAGCTGGGCTCTTTTCTTAGTGGGAGAGTGAGAGACTAGCCAAAAACTGAAAAAGAGGATGTTCCAATTGGGTATAAGGAAAAAAAAAATTAAAATATCACTGTAGGAATAATTAAGTGTTGGAATAAGTTGCCTAGAGAGGCTTTGGAATCTCCATGCCTGGTAGTTTCAAAGATCTACCTGGTGTGACCCTGCTTTGAGATTTGGACATCCCTTCTCACCTGAATGATTTTATCTTTAGAAGTCCTTAGGAATAGTCATGAATCCCTGCTGTATGAACTTTTGTCTGATGTGTGAATGCAGCAGTGTGGCTTAGGCTTGTCTCATCTCCCCATTTATGTTTTGACTGCCAGATCCTGCCAAGTACTGAAACTTCTAACAATTTCTGGAATTTGGATGCTTCTTAGCTACAGTTCTTCTTTTAAATCAAAGTCTCTAGCTAGTTTCTAAGCAAAATTGTAAACTTGTCTGTAGACTCCCTCCTGATGATTTAAGCCTCTTAACTGTAATCCAGATTTTTAATAAGACCACATCCAAATATATCTCTTGAAGGATTTATTTTTTACCAGTGTTTCAGTCTGCTATGTGGTTGGTGCTTCCCAAGCATGATATTAATTCTAATTTACTGTAGTTAGGAAATTCACTGACTTTGTAAGCATTACTTACAATGGTAGAATAAGAGACTGACAATAATTCTAGAGTATTCATTGTTCATTTTCTCTCTTTGCCTCTCGAGCTGCTTGTAAGCAGTGTTTGTAGAACAGTTTCATTTTATTCTGTTTAAGAGGTATAGTTAAAACAGTAAAGGTAGGCATCACTTAATTTGGTCAATTTACAGCGCATTTCCACTTGATATTTCCAGCTTCATATTTAATGTGGAATGTTCATGCCAGTATGCTAAATGGCTTTAAAACACTTAAAGAACTTTTTAAATAAAAAGTCTTTTACAACAATTAGGGGCTTGATGGATGAGCAGTAAAATAGGCATTTAATTTGGGGATTCTTTATTGTTCTAATAAAGAGAAGGCATTTTTAATAATAATGCTCCATCAGTAAAATTAGTGCAAGTTCTGTGAAAGTTAAATCATAACAAGCAGGATGCAAGGTTGTTAAGGTGTGTTAATGGATGGTCTGAACTGGTAGCAGAGACTAAGAAAATATAAGCACCAACATTCTTGACACAAAAGACAATGTACGTATCTCTGAAATCATCCAAGAAGAGAAAACCAGGTTGGTTATTAGAACCTTTTAGCACAGTACTTGATGATACTGAAAAGATGTTTAATGGATGTGTTTAAGTCCTTTACTCAGAAATCCAATACAAGAGACCACTTAAACCTTAATTTTAGGCATGTTTTTAAATTCTTCAGTGGAACTTTATCAGATTGAGAGCCCAATTGTCTACACTTTCTAGTGAAATATTAGAATGAATTTGGCATACTAGATTGCATTTATTTGACATTTTAGAGCCCTAATCCTGTTTAATTTTCAAAATACACTTCAGCAGTCATTTGTCTGCATCCAAAAGACTTACTGATTTTGCATGTGTATGCAGTGGGAACAAAATAAGACTCCTTTGTGTAACTTCATTAAATTCAAATTGAAGTGGAGAAAAACATGTGACTATAGTCACTGACTTCTGTACTTAGAATTAGAATTCAGCTAACGTAAGAAGAACCCATGTCAAACATGCAGAAAACAGTATTTGAATTTTGTATAATGATGTGAAAACAGTATTTTAAAGAATCTTTTGTCTGTTTTCTTCCTCAGAAAAGCCAGCAGGCTGACTGCTCTTTGCTGTTGTTACTGTTAATAAGAAAAACACTAAATTGACAGGCTGCATTAGCTTTTCATCTTGGAAGTGCTCCATTATGAGCAGTGCTGTGCAAACAAGTGTGATCTTTAAGAGTTGCTCAGTGTTGAAGGCAGTGTGTAAACACAGATTTCACCCTGTAGTCTGGAGTGAGTATTAAGAACTGCATTTTTCTCTTGAAGTCAGTGGTGTTAGCATGGGGCAAGGTCTATGTCTTTGCATAAAACTAATCTTGGCTTAGACTCTTGGAGGCTTTTCTCTTTCCATTGTGAAGTGGCAAGGCCCTAGCACTGGCTCTGAGTACCAGTGAACAGGGAGGGCAGATTTCAAGCTACTGTATTTGAAGTCAGCAGAGAGTCTTGCAGCACAGCCTGTGATCATGTATAACAAAGGTGCTGCATCATTTGAGATGTGCAACGCTTGTGTGGTTTGGGATAGAAAGAGGTCTGTACCTAGGCCTCTTGGTATAAGCTAGTTTTGACCTTGTAACAAGGGAAGTTGTTGAGCAATCCACCTGTGAGTTAGTTTACAGCATTTAGTTTACAGACAGAAGGAGCAAAATAATTACAAACCTATGTCAGAACAAATCTCAAAACCAGCTGAACAAAAAAAAAAGGCAGAAAGAGCTTTCTGCTGACACAGATGGATTTCTGATGCTTCACGCATTTCGAGAGGGATATTTTGACACCTGGCCAAACACAGAGCAGTCAAGTTTTAAATGCAGATTAAGTGCTTTAATAATAAGCATAGGTCATTTGCTTTGTCAGGAAACTTAAATGCCTGAGATCCATTAAAAACAAAATTGGGAACAACAGATACTGGTCCCAAGTGTCATTAATAACAATATGCATTGGGAAGGTGCAGCTTGTACATTGAATAAATTTGAGAGGAAGGGTATGCCTATTCCAATATGGAAGAAATAGTGTTTTCCTGCCTTTCAGTTGTGTTTTACTATTAAGTGTTGGTTTTTTCGCTCAGTGCTCCAAGTTTCAACATCCTTTTGTTTGCTCTTGTATTAAGACCCGCTTGACAGTTGGGTTTTTTTTGGGAATCAGACCTCTCTAGAGTATTTTCCTTTGGGATAAGTCTTGCTTTAAATAAATGAACTCGTGTGTGTGTCAGGAAGATTGTACAGAGCAATTTCTCAGTAGAAACTGATTAAAAGGGAAGGAATTACTACAATTGCAGATTCATACTACTTATTTATTTGAAGAGACAGCATGATTTACTGAGTAGGGCACTGAGCTAACAGTCAGAAGTCTGGGATTGTCTTTCTCTTCTGCTGATGATCTGCTCGATGTCCTTGGTGTCTTTGTCACTTCTTCACACTTGGTTTGTCATGTCTAGTTAGATTATAAACTCGTGCCATGTGTTTGAACAGTAGCTAGAACAGCAATGACACCATGTTCTCAGTCAGGGTTTCTGAGCACAAGAATCTTTGTAACACATATTTACACTTTTTTCAACTAATATATTGAAGCTGCCATGTTGTAACATAAGTGAAGGTGGGGAAAAGATTAGGCAGCTGGCTTGTTGGAGGCACGGCACTTTACTATGTTTCATATACCTGGAATCTCTAAAAATACTTCAGGATTGACTTCACTGAAAGAAACCAGATCAGTGGCATTTTGGTAACAGTATTTGATCTTTTAGTATGTGAATTGTTATTTAAGTGAGAGATAAATAGAGGCATGGTCTGTAGATCTGCTCAGTTAGCTGTTAAGATATCTGAAAACTTTTATTCCACTTCTATTTGAGAAAGGTCTTGACATAGCTAGGACTTCTCAATACTACCAGTAGGGACTACTGAATTAATGTAATTTTTGGAAGAATCCCAGGACATGGTTTGATTTGTCCTTTTTAGTCAAAGACTGGTAACTAGAGTTCAGAGATGGAATGGTAATTTGGAAAAACACTTTCCAGTTACTTGGGGGGGGGGGGGGGGGAGAGCTAATGAATTAAAGATCATAAATGTAATATTATTTTAACAAAGCTTTTTTAAGTGCTATGAGTCTGAAACAAAAGAATCACGTAGATTTTTCTCTATTACTCTGAGCAAGAAAATTTGTGTAGGGCTGCATTTAGTGATAGTGGATGTGGTGGAACCTGATGTTCTCTGTTTCTTTCTGTCCTTTTTAGTTGATGACTTTTCTTCCACTCTTCTCCTCCCCCCAAACAAAATAGAGCTACTTGCTGCATTTAATATCAATTATAATCACAAAGACAGCAGCCTCCTATATGTCAGAACTAATGTCATTTGGTCATTTGTATATCTGCATGTCTGTTATTAAAGTTGGAGGGTTATATATGAGAATGAGACAGCTCTTTAGGACAGGTAGATGAAATATAATTGTTGGAACAATATAGGTCAAGTAGAAACTGTACACTTTTGGGTTTGCCCCTCCTATTTTCTGCCTTTGTCTAATAAAGTATTGCTTGAAAGAAAACAAAACAAAAAAACCCCAAAACAGCGTAGACAGAGACCTCTTTAAAAATATAATATGAATTTAGTTTTCAGAGAAACAAGACTTTTTCTCCGGTTCTCCTGACATCTGAGTTTATATTGCTGATGTTACTTGTTCTTACAGTTCCATTGTTCCCTCTATCCCTGTGGTCACTAATCTGGAACCCACTGATATTATAATAATTGTTGCATTTAAAATGATAGTTCAGTTACTATCCAGAGCTGTGGCTTTCCCTGTGGTTCCCTAGCACGTCTGGTTTGGATCTTTATTATGTTTTTTCATTTCTTAAGGCATAACCATCGATGATCAATGGTGTGAAATTATGTCAGAATATGCTGTAACTGTAGCAGCAGCTAAGGATCATGGCGCAATTTTATTCTTATTTGTGTCATTGCTAGTCTCTGGTATCTTCACTTACATTCCTTAAGGTTGACATGTGTAAGTATATTATACCCTTAATTTTGAACACAGTAGTATACTTAAAGAGTATGAGGGAGATGACTACACATGTAGTCATTC
>NW_010311555.1:109464-116073 GCF_000700745.2 Antrostomus carolinensis
TTAGAGTAGTAGTTTACTCACACTGCATTTATATAATGACATTTATTTATATATAGATATGACAGCTAGTCAGGCTATAGAAGAAGGAAGAACCAGTTTCTTTCAGATCTTCCCCAGAAAATATGCATGCAAAAAGCTTACGTTAAAACTGGTCCCTCCCACAAACTCACAATGCAGAAGGTCTGACAACCTGAATATTACTTAAAATTTTAATATTGACATGAACATGATCTAATAGCCTCAGTTTCAGCTTTTCATAGATTCTGTTTCTCTCCAAAACAACATCATTACCATAAGGCATGAATATATTTAGTATACTTTTGTTGCGGGAAGCAAGAGCTATATATTCTTTCTTTGCCGGTATTTGCCTACGCTGACTTTCATCAGTGGTATACAGCCATCTTTGAGTCCAATACTGCATCTTTAAATGCAGGGATGTATTGCCTAAAGCAATTGGGCTCTGATATAGGTTGGTGGCCTGTAGATACTGCTGCAAAATAAATACTCTATAACAAGGGGAACGAGAAGAGGGAAAATATAATTGCACGTAATATTTGACATCTATTGCTTTGTGGTATGTGAAGCAGCAAATTGCTGATGAGATTTATTAGACGTCAAAACAAAGTTGTTTAAACATTCCACGGTCTACTACAAAATAACTGCAGGAGGGTTGCTCTTTTTAAAGTGCTGCAAATTCCTAAAGAGAAAAATGTGCACTTTCTTTCTTTCGTTTCTTCTTTGGCAGCCCTGGAAAGGAAGTGAGCCTGATTCTTAAGTCTTAAAGTCTTAAGATATTTAAGATATTTGGATGCCCCCTCCCTGGAAGTTGGATGCCCCCTCCCTGGAAGTGTTTAAGGCCAGGCTGGATGAGGCTTTGAGCAACCTGGTCTAGTGGAAGGTGTCCCTGCTGATGGCAGGGGGGTTGGAACTGGATGATCTTTAAGGTCCCTTCCAATCCAAACCATTCTGTGATTTAGAAATGTTGATCACACCATGTATTTCCAAAAAGAATAGCCAAACCTGTGGCTGAGTACTATGAACTGGGGGGGTGGGAGGAGGCATTTAATATATCCAGAATATCTACCTAGTGATACCTGCCTATCTTTGAAATACATGCCAGTGCAATTTTTTTTTCCAGCTTTTTAGAGAAGCACTTGACACCTGCTGTCAGCTCATGCCAGAAGTGAAGTGTTTGTCCTGAAAACTGTGTTATGTTGTGATAGAGTTATCATGGAGTAAGTTAATGTACCTTTGATGAGAACATAACAATGTTCATTATCATTCAGATTAGGAATTTTAGCCATAATAATACTCGCCTGTGTTAATAGTATTACTCACTAAACAACAGCTTTCCTTGTTTCAAGTGATCTTCTAAGTCTAAATATCAAGATCCAGTTTCTCTGCCTGAAAATGGAGGCATATGCAAGGAAGAACCATGAAGGGGAGAGGGTTAAAGAAAGCATGGACAGATGGCTACAGAAAGCGTAGACAGAACCAAAATCAGTATTTTCCCTGTGGCATTTCACCCCATTCCTTGCAGAACTCTTCTGATTTGAGTTGGTTACATGTCTGAGAAGTGACACTGAGTGTGAATAAAAGCACGATCCTTAGTTGAACTTCATCACTGCAATTTTATTTCTCTATTGTTGTGCTTGTCATTTTTGTGCTTTCAAAAAGCAGCAGCAGTGGGCTGCTGTTCTGTCCTGGAGTGTAATGGTCCATAGACTTTGACTCTTCCCAGGGATGGGAGCTTGACTCGTTCTTTCTGCCTTCTTCCCTAAACCCTAATGTTATGGATTTGTTGTATTTACCAGCGGACCCTTGGATGAGTGCTAGTGATTGTCAAATGGTAGCAAAGGTGCCACGTACCATATTCAGTGCTTTACTCTGTCAGTTCTGAAGAGGGTATTGAAGTTACCTGTATTGTACTTTGTGGGGCAGTTCCTTTAATAGTGCAAGTTCTTAGAACTTAAAATGGTGCAAGTTCTTAATTCTTAAAATTTTGCTTAGAGGATGCAGAGCTGTGTCAGAGCAAGTGCCTTTATTTCATTACAATCTGAATCTATAGAACTTGAAAATAAAAAGAAATTTCTTAAGTACTGAGCAAAACTTTGGGTTTTTTTAGTACTGAATCTTGAAGTATTTGGCCCATGAGATTGTAAGTGAACCAAACTATTTAACACCTTAAGGCAATGCATTTTTTTTATTGATCCCAACTCTACACTATTATTGTTGCTAAATGAGGAACTAATGTAATTTCTAATGAAGCCACATGGCTGTTGGATAGAAGAACTAATGCTTTATTTCCCTTGTGACAAAATATACTCTCTTCAATTAAAATCTAGGAAGTAAAATTAATGCCAATGTAAAATTTTGCAAGAACTAGTGTCAAGACTGAAGCATTTTATTATGTATATAAATTACTTGGATAATTGAAAGCGAGTTATTGGAGCAGCTGGCAATCTATGAACTCAATGGAGACCACTTCTACAGTGAAATCTGTAGAGGTTGCAGAAAGAATGACATCTCTTCTTCATATTCTTACCTGGCAGATTCTTTTCCACTGAGTTATTACTAAGTACAAAGCCTGAGTGCCAAACTCCAGAAGATGAGGCAGCCATCACAGTGATTTCTATTTTAGCGCTGTAGTCGACTTTCTGTTCCTATGCAGGAATGGTTCCTATTTAGGAAACAGTCCTCCACTAGCTGGCAACAGAGCTGGCTTCTTCTCTTACTTGTAGCCTCCAGAGGATAATATTAAGGCTGTTTTTCTGGAATGGAACAAATAAATATCACCTCTTAAATTTAGGGTGCACTCACCAGTGGTTGAGCAGACCAGCAGCAGAAAAGAATAATTTGGGAATAGGAAGGTTTGCACAGGGAAGAACAGCTCAGTTCAAAAATTAAGCTCAAATATTCTATCTCCTTTACTGAAAATTACCAAAACAAAACATCCATTTCAGGTATTTGTTCATTACAGAAGTACAAGTGGGAGGAAAGAGTCTGACTCTACTTAGGTGAGCCCCATTTATCTCTTCGTTAGAAAAGCTGAGAGGTGAGGACTGTAGTTGAAATTGGAGAATAGTTTTGGTTAGTAACAACCTCTACTTGCCCTTTTTGAGGGCAGGGTGTCTCTACTTGCCCTTTTTGAGGGCAGGGTGTCTCTACTTGCCCTTTTTGAGGGCAGGGTGTCTCTACTTGCCCTTTTTGAGGGCAGGTGGCTCATCTGCCTTTTTTCCAGTAATTGGGGTCCTCCCCTGGTAGCCATGAACTTTCAGAGATGATAGAGAGCAACCTCAGAATTATTTTGGCCTGCTCCCACAGTTCTCTCGGCTCCATCCTATCTGATACTTGTATGAATAATTGACTTCAGTGCTCCCTCTCTCTATCTACTGTGGATAATGAATTGCTTTTGCAGACCCTGCTTAGTGATCTGCCATAAATCAGGTGGAGACCAGATATGAGCTTGTATCCTACTGCAGGAGAGTTGTGTATCTACACAATCATGTCTGTATCACAGCTGGGTGCTGTGGGGTGCGCTGCTGGGGCGGGGGAGGAGGCTGCTAGGCCACTGCTGTCACATCATGTGCCATGGAATAGTGATGAGAGGACCTTAGTCTGACCAGTTTCCAGCTGTGGCTACTCCGAAGAGTGAAAAATGGAACCTGTAGGATAACAAAGTATTTGTTAAACCAGATGAAAGTTGAGTCTCTGATCCAGTAACTGTTTGATCTAAAGCACTAAACTCTGTTAAATCCAGTAGCAATGGCTGTTCTCTCCACCCTTTATAGTGGTGTCATTCCTCTTGGTGCTTTAGTCATTTGGCTGTAGGATTGTTTTGTCATCCCCTTCTGGTGTGGGAACAGTCACTTATCGTGCAAAGCAGAATAGCTTTTACAGAAGCAGAGGAGAAAACCAGGATCAGGAATTACCTGTGGCTGGCAGCATGAAGAGTTATTGTGAGCAGGAGCAGTATTGTTATGTGGTCCTGTACTTTCAAGCTGGTCATTCATCCAGTTGCCAAGTTGTTCAGTGGAAGCCTGTTCTTAAAGTTGTGTGGGGTGGGATAAACACCCACATAAATTTCCTTGGTTGAAGCCACTTAACCTGAATGCCTCCTTGAGCTAATTGGAATTAGCTGGGTATTGTCCCAGCCATGATCTAAAAAAAGCACTAGAAGAATGCTCTGTTTTTCCATGTCTGTCACTTCTATCAGTAACATGGGTTCCCCTTTGCTTTAAAGCTGGACTAATGTTTTTCCCAATGGTGAAAAGTGTAAGTTACATGCAGCTGTGAAATTGGGTATCCAAGTCCCCCTACGCAGCTCTGAAAATCTTGTATGACAATTTTATTCATTGAAATTGTGCATTTTCTTGTGAGATTGCTCTGGTATCTATTGTTCTTTCAAACAAATGGTGACTTTTTGTTTTATTTTATTATGGTTTGTTGATGTGATTTATTTATTTTAATATGAAATTTTAGAGGGCATCTTCTCAATTAAAATAAGATACGCAAATCTTGGTTTTGAAACTCCAAGCAGAAATGACAAGCCTCAGACAGCAGTTTTGCAAAGACTGTTGCACTTTTTGGCCTGCCACTTGAAAGAAAACCTGTTATGTAATGATGATACTTGCAAGATTCCTTCTGCCTCAGTAAAAAGAAAAAGATCTTTAAAAAAATAATAAATTACTAATCTAGTCTTGAGCCTGAATTTTAGAGCTTAGTTCAATGGTTTCCTAAATTCACAGGTGAGCTAAGCTTGAAAACATTTTTGTTTGGTTTTATTTAATGCAGTAATTGCTCTGCAGTGTTGTTCTAGTGAGCACCTCAGAAAACTGCAGGACTTGCAAGAATCAGTTACAGTAAATGCTGCCATGCTCTCGTTTTCTATTTTTTCTTCCTTTTATTTGTACACTTAATGTGTTCAGTACAGCTCGTGCTCATTTTCCTGAACTGCACTGTATTTTGGAGTGGCACACTCCTTTCATGCGGAATGGTAGATGCCCATTGTGGATCACTTGTGAGAAAATGTGATGACTCATAGATAGTGTGAAGTGCTTTATTGTACACTAATTTAAATTACTGCAATGTAATGATAATTACTCCTTTATGGAAAGGGCTTGAAGTGCAATTGAAATGATTCCTACCCTCAGCAAAGGGTAGTGAGGGGGGGGGAGCACCAAATAAAACCAAACCAAAAAACCAGCAAATTTGCCGTGGCTGGCCATGATTGTTTTTTGTTAGTGTTTGGGGGTTTTGTTTTGTTTTTTCTCCCCCTGAGATTCTTAAATCCAAAATAATAGTAGTTACTAGAAAAAAAGCCCAAGGGCCAAAATGGAAATTTTTTAACTCTGCTCAGAATAATACAAAAAAATTGAACATAAAGATCTCATATATAATAAAGCTGCCAGTAGGGCTTCTGACTTTCAGTTTCTCTGGTATCTCTTCTTCATCAAAAAGTAACTAGATTGCATTGTTATTTACTGATGGATGCTAGTTTCTTGTCAACAGCCCAAATAGCTAAAAGCCTGACAAATCATCTAGTTAATTTATTTGGCTCTGAAATGAACAGCAGGAAATATGTGTACCCAGCACATGCTTCTGTCAGTCCATCACATCAGGAGCTAACTGGAGATGTATCGGTCTTCACAGGCCCTCCAGCTGATACACCACACGGCATGGCTGTGCTAACAGATGTGGTTACTATTTCTCCTGCTTAAATTATCAACATCTATGAGAAATTTTGCATATTAAGACCGGTAATTAAAGTTGCAGTGACAAATTATTAAATACAGTACAAAGTACAATAAAGCAGTTTTGAAAGTAGATGTAAATTAGGATGGCAGTTCGGGAGCTCGGGCCCTAATAACTGGCTTGTAAAGGAGAAGAGTGATGGAAAGCTGCTGAACTGCTAGGGGTGCAGTAACTTCAGGTGCTGTGATTTCGACTGATGGTGCTATGAGGACCTGATGCCATGCTTTCCATGCAAGGTTTCAGGCTGACTGGTACAATCTTTCTTCTCTTTACCTGCTGAGGATGATCATTGTGAGCTTACTCTGTCACAACTCCAGATTCCTTTGGGTTTGGGGTTCTTTTGGAATTCCCTTGTTTCTGCCTCCACGCAGTGCTTTCTGGCAGTGCTTCTCTCACTGTTCAGTCTGGCATTCAGCACAGTTTTTCCCACTGGCTCTGAAAACCTTTTGACACTTCTTTTGCTCTTCAGTTATTGTTCCAGCTTCCCATCTTAATTTCTAGTCTGTTCTTTCCTCCTCTTCCTTTTTTTTAAGTAACATGCTGTTAAGTATAGCAAGGGTGGTTGTTAAGTCATAGTCTAAAGATGCCATATCTTACTGCTGTATTTACTTGTGTAACAATAGTCTCAGCTAAAATATGCATGTACATTTGTGTGTGTTTAATGAGTTACCACTCTGTGTTGCCTGCATGCCTCAGGAGACTGCAGTCCCCTTTCCTTCTGTTGGTTTTTTTCTGTTTTGTTTTGGTTTGGGTTGGGTTTTTTTTGAGACAACATGATACTGTTTTCACTAGTAACTTTTCTCTTTGCAGTGATTAAGGTGGTATTGGTACAGTACTAACCAGAAGGCCCTGCTG
>NW_010311555.1:116110-120662 GCF_000700745.2 Antrostomus carolinensis
GCTTTTGCCCGTTGTCCCTAATAAGTGAACACTTTTCAGTAGCAGAGCACCCCAATAAGCTAGCTGTATCAGCATTTACTAAAGGCAAATTACTACAGTTAACCTTCTTTACAGAAGATGGGTATTAGTGTATCTTACGTAGAGCTTTGAAAGGGGCATAAGGAAAATAAAATGTGGAAATGCAGGAACTGTTCAGAGGTAGATTCCTGAGGTTTTTCTCACTATATGAGCTAATTTTCTTTTTTTTTTTTTAGTGGGTTCCCCTCTGATCTGTATTTCCCTCTCCCTTGTCCATAACCTACGGATAGCCTTGGAGACTCTTCACAGGCATTTCTCAGTGTTGCTCATTGCACTGAGTCATTTATTGGAGCTGGTTCCCAAGCCTGCTGTGCTATGCACGCTGCCTTTTTGTTTTGAGTTTGGCATTGATTTTATTTTAGTGACAGGCTGTGCTTTGGTCTAGGAAATTATATCAAATGTCAGGCTTTGCCTTTTCCCTGTGCCTGAGCAATCATACCTGGAATTAACAAAGGATTTGAAATTTTACAGTGTGCTCAAGAGATTTAGTCAGTGAGAGTGCAGCCTTCTCCTGCTTAAGTCTCTGTTTACCTTATCTTTGCTTTCTTCCAAGGAGTGAGAAAGCACTAAAACAAATAAATGCCCCATCCCTGATGTTAGAGATGTGAGCCCCTGGTCCTGGAGCTCACTCGGGTGGCATCTGTGACACAGCAGTAATAGCAAGCTTTATATAGCTTCGTATTTGCTCATTTGTATACTTTGGGTGTGTGTGAAGTGTGAGCTTGGGGCTTGCAAATGACTGAAATGATATTTGATTTTTCAAAAGGCATCTGGAAGGGCAGTCTGAGTCGTTAGAGTTTATACACAAGATCCCAAAAGCTTTTGTGAGGCTTAGACATGTGTAAAGAAGGCAGTCAGGCACAGCACGGCCCAATTCATATAGGAAAACAGAGAAGATTGCAAGTGGCATTAGCAGAGGAAATGTAAGAACGTGGAGTGAGCAGTGCAGACTCTCGTGTTCAGGTTAGCCAGATCCTAGCACTTGGACTGCTGTCTGTCAGACATCTTTCCTGAAACTTCCTAGCCAAATCCTACAAGAATGTGGCATGTTATCTTCCTTGGCATCGTCATACAGATTCCTCTGTGCACATGTGAAAGGTGACTGACAATATAATACAATGACTGGAAATCCATCATTTTTGTCCCAAAACACTGGGACACGAACAGTGATATCAGGTGGGGGTGGGGAAAGAGGAAGGTAGAGACTGTGATCTTTGAGAAAAGTCTAAGAGGAAACAGGGAAAGCCTGGCCATCTCCAGGCTGGTAAGCCAGAGCTGTTGAGCCATGTCCAGGACCATGTTCTAGTCCCAGCAATAACAACCTCCTCCCTATTGCCTGGCAGGCAACTGCCTCTTTCTAGCAGCAAGAAACTGCCCTTCCACTTTCCCAGCCTCTCTCCCCTCTTTCCCCTTCCCTGTCCCAGTGGCAGCAGCAGCAGCCTGGTTTCCAGACAGAGGAGGCATTTGGATGTTGGGTAGAGAGACAGCTGCTTGCACGGTTGTCTTGCCTCCATATCTCTCCTATGACCCAGACTTCAGTGCGTGACGCACTGAGGGGATTGTACTGGGGTAAACTGTTTTCACACAGAAGATTTCAAAGCTGAGTGACATTGTTCACAAGCCTGTCATGAAGTGGAGTAAGAGCCTCCTGTGCACTCACAGGTGCAAACTTAAGACCAGATGATTCTGTTGACAGAGTACAAATCATTCTGAAGTCCTTGGCAGCACACGCACAGCTTTGAGAATCAGCAAGCACTGGATGATGCAGCTGAGGTCCTAACTGGATGAACTCAGGTGACAACATTGGATATGGTGGAGGGAGACAGCAGGGCAGCTGAGCAGAGCAGATGTGGAAGTCAGCTTTAATGTTTGTGTTGGAGCTCTCTGGAACAGAGACAATGCTGCGCACTGGTGTGTTTGTGTTAACATTTTAAAATTGAACAAATCTATTGAGAGAATTATTTATTTATTTATTTTAGCATTTCTTGTTTCTGTATTGTAAACTCTGCAGACCTGGAAGCATGAAAAATACTGTGAAATAAGTCTGACCTTGTTGTAGCTCTTTGGGTCCCCAAGAAGCAGTTAAATTGCTATTGATGTGTCAGACTGGAAAAATGTTATTTCAGAAATTTTTAACCACTTAAACACACAATTTGCATTGAGACTAACAGGAGCCAAAGACTAAATTTTCCGTTTAACTTTGAAAATCTCTGTATGTGCAGTTCTAGTTGTTAACTGTTACATGTGGGGATGCAACCATCAGCCCCGTGTGACTTGCACAATGAAAAGTGCCTCCTGCATTTCTCACTGGATTGCTGTGTTTGCAATGCAACAAAATACAGAACCTGAGTGTGCTGTATTACTGTATAAACTCTGAATTTTCTCCTTGGGCTTTTAACATCTCATAATTAATATTTTCCATGTTTTCATTCTTAGCCCACCTCGTGGTTTCTCTGGGGAAATGAATCACTGGAAAAAAAAGTCCTGCTAAAATAATCATTATTTTACTGAAGCACATGTCTTGGGGGCAGGGGGGGTGGACAGAGTTAATCTGAGGGAAGGAGAGGCGAAGCTGACCGGGTAATGACTGCCTCGCTGGGATACAGTGTACATTCAAGTCTTCAATACATAAGTGAGAATATCTTTTAAATTATTCTACTTGTGATAATTGGGATTTTTTTTTTTTTAACATCCACTTACACATACACTTGTTTCAGCCTGAAAGAGACCATTTTGAATCTTCCTGACCTGTAGAATTCTGGCATTTGGAGCACTTGGATTGCAGTGTGTGCAGAGCTGGCAGGTGCCCGGGAGCCCCAAGGCCTGTCCTGCACTGAGTGGGTCTCTACAAGCCCCAGGTGCTGTCCAGTACTCGGTGGGATCTATGCGAGGTTTGGCTGGAGCCATCAGAAGTCTCTGTAAACCAGAGAAATGATTTGAAAGTAGATCTGCTTGTTTGTGGGATTTTCTTAGACTGTTAGGGCTTTAACATACTGAATTGACTCTGCTTTTCTGTATTTTACTTATAGAAACTTATTAATCTTTATCAAACATGCAGAGGCTAAAACTGAAATTGGGAGAACCAGGAGCAGCTTATTGGATGAGCTTAACTACTGTGTGTCACAAGTGTGCGTAGGTAAATCTCCTTTGAGTCACATCAAAACTTGCAAAAGCTCTGCTCAAAACAGTCATGAAGCATAAGTCTGTCCTTTTTTCTTGTTGAGGAGGGAACAGGCAGTGGGAGTTGCTAAAAGAGCTGGAAACACTTTTTTTTTTTTTTAATTATTAATCTGGTTATTTATTATGCCTTGGTACTTCCTGATTCCAGAGAAGATCAAGAGAGGGGAATGCCAGAATGCATCCAGAGGAAAGTTAATGTATTATGCAAGAGGTTTCAGCAGACAGTTCAAATGTTTAGGATTCTTATTTGAATAGAGCTAAACTTCCAAGCCACACTGAGCTTACCTAGCCTGGTCATTGCAGTACAGCAGACTGTCATGCTAAGTGCCAGAATAAATTCCTGTGTATTTAAAATGACAGACTTTAACCTACACTCTAAGTATTACAATCTGGGTTTGCTCAAGATTATTTTCCAGAATGCTTTGTCACACAACACTGTTTGGATTTGTAAAGGGTTTTTATTTGTTTAAGATTTATTTTATCTTCAGTATTAGTTATTTTTCTGTAGTGTCTTGATTTTTTTCATGTTTTTTAAAGTGAGGGCTGTGGCCACTTGAGGTGAAATAGAATCATAGATTCAGATTGTAAGAAACTTGTGAATGTCATCAGGTACAACTGTTGTTCAAAGCAGATCTAACTTCAAAGTCAGGACAAGTTGTCAGGGTCTTGTCAGATCAAGTTTTGATCTGATGAATATCCAGTGACAGAGGTTTGAAAACCCCTCTAGGAAACCTGTTCCAGTGCTAAGCCACTCTCATTGAAAAGCTTTTTTTCCCCCCTGTGTCCAGTTGGAATTTCCTAAGTTGCAACCTGTGACTGTTGCCTTTTGCTCTTTTGCCATACACCTGAGAAGTCTGACCTGGTTTTTGCCCTTTGGGTGGTGGTAGACTTCAATTAGATCCATCCCTTAACCACCTCCTCTCCAGGCTTAACAACTCTATCTCCCTCAGCCTCTCATTGTATATCCTGTTCTTCTGCAGCCCAACAGCCTTAGTGGCTCTCCTCTGGTCTCTCTCCAGTTTAACACCTCAAGTGCTGAGAATGTTGTTTCAGGTGGTCTCTAATGTTGCTATTCCAGCTGCTTTGCATTGATGCTGTGTAAAAGGAGGAGTGCTGGCACTGGGGGCTGGGGTACAGAGCAGTACCTGTGCAGCCTGAGCTGTGGAGTTGTACCTCAGATATGATGCTTTTGCTAGTACTTTGTGAACAGTTAAAACTTGGATGTATCCCTGTGAATTGTTTCAGACCTTGGTATGCCAAAAGAACTCTGGGAAGGTTTTGGAAGTGTCATGTT
>NW_010311556.1:0-2181 GCF_000700745.2 Antrostomus carolinensis
AATTTGTTCTCCAGACCCTTCACCAGCTTCACTGATCTTCTTTGGACGTGCTCCAGTGCCTCGATGTCTTTCCTTTAGTGAGGGGCCCAAAACTGAACACAGTACTTGAGGTGTGGCCACACCAGTGCCAAGTACAGGAGAACAGTGCCAAGTACAGGAAACACTACCCTAATCCTGCTGGCCACACTATTTCTGATACAAGTCAGGATGCTGTCGGCTTTCTTGGCCACCTGAGCACACTGCTGGATCATATTCAGCCAGCTGTCAACCAACACTCTGCCAGGCAGCTTTCCAGCCACTGTTCCCAAAGGCAGTAGCATTGCATGGGGTTGTGACCCAAGTGCTCTAGACCACACACTTTCTTTCATAACTTGGAACAGTAAGAAGACTGACTTTCACAGTACTCCTATAAATGCCAAAAGCAAATATACGTAATTAATAGTTAATTTTTTTTTAAGCAGCCTTTTGAATTTCCTTTGCAAAATGTTCTGAAATGCAAATGAATTGTAGTTCATTATAACAGTGGAAGATTAAAGGAGATTTAACTTATGACATCTATCTTAACACTATTGGTCTTTTTCCTTCTCCTATTTTTTTGCCTCTGTAAAACAGGATTTTGGTAAAGAATAAGAATATAAGCCAAGAAAAAAAAAATGATTAATGTCCTGGAGTGTATGCAAAAATAAACTGTAAACCTGGAGTGACTGTTATGTTTAATATGAGTTGGCTAGTGAGGTTAATATAGTTCAAATTAATTAAAGATGCTCGTCCAAACCACTTCAGGTTTAGGCACCTAAGCCTTCCATACTAGTGGACTGTAGACAGTGATGGTGTAGTTGCCATAATTGAGAGACATGAAAGATACTGTATTTGGAATGTATCATGTGCTTAAACAGAAGTGTCTACTGCCATTTTAGATGACCTACCTATCCAAGCTGTCTGCCTCATGCATTGCCAAAAAAAGTACAGGTTTCTTGTAGGGTATTTATCATAGGTATAACCTCTCTGTGAGTATATCAGACTTAAAAAATGGGAACAGGCGCCTCTTTGTAGGCATTTGAGTTGCTTTCTTTATGTTTACTTTGATTTAATCTCCTAATTCATATTAACCAAACTTGCTAAATGCCTGAGTTTGGAGTAAGGGGCTATGGACAGGTACCGAAACAGGGAGATAGAGGACAGAAGTTCTGCACATTTTTGCTTTTGAATTTTGCTCTACAACAATGTTCTAGACACAAATTCAGACAGCCAAAAGTATTGGTCCATTCTTTTAGATACTTTTACATAGCAGTGTATAAAATCTCTTTAAATAAAAAGTATTTAATATACTGCTTGTAAATCTCTGTTAAACTCAACAGGGTTACATGACGAGTAGAGCATGCATAATTTTACTCATTATCCTTTAATCTCCATAACTTCACTGAAACACTTTGTGCCATGGATTTATCAAAATTAATACAGAAAACAATTTCTTGCTTTCACAAAAATATTGTGGAGAGGGTAAGGAGCAAGGCTTATATCCTAACTATTACCACATATAGCCTTTATTTAGAAAGCAATATATATCCATTGTGTACAGTACTGCAATCTAATATTCATTAAAATGTTGTAGCTCCAAAGATCTGCATGTTCCTTATCTTTGCCAGCACTTACTGCATTCTCTTGGTATTGTCAGAATAATATAGTGAAGATATTCTTATCAGGTAGCTGGTAGCAAGAAACACAGTTTTCAAGCGTGCACAAGACTCAGATGCACAAAGGGATACAAGATGTGCAGGCAGAATAAATTAATGTATAGCTTGTCTATGAAACACAGAAAGGCCTTTATAGTATTGCTCAAAAGCTCTAAGAGTCCTGCACAGACCAGCTCGGCATCATATATGCAGCTCTAGGCAAGGCTAGAAGTGGGCATTTAGGGATGTAGGAAACTGTTCAACCTCTTCTCTCTTATTAACAGGCATGTAAGGATTTGAAAATCTCAAGTAGGGGCTGACCTCCTGGAAAGCAGCCCTGATGAGAAGGACCTGGGAGTCCTGATGGACAAGTTAAATATGTGCTCTGTGGCCAGGAAGGCTCACGGTATTCTGGGCTGTATTAGGAAGAGTGTTGCCAGCAGGTCGAAAGAGTTTCTCCTCCCCTTCTACTCAGCTCTGGTGAGGCCCCACCTGGACTATTGTGTCC
>NW_010311557.1:0-584 GCF_000700745.2 Antrostomus carolinensis
CCAGTGAAAATGAATGGCAAGCCCTGCTTATGTAAAGCTGGTAGAGCTTTGCTGCACATTTAGATTGTATTTGGAGCAAAGATTAACATGAAGATGAGGTTTTATTATTCTTCATCCCCCCTGCACTTCCTTGTTTCCCTGTAATGGATTTTGATTTATTTGATGATGGAATCAGACTTCTTTTCTCTGTATCATCACACGTTTTCCACTAAGGAATGGGAGGGGATGGCAAGATTTGCATGATATTTATTTGTGACTTTCCTTACAGTGCAACTGACATTTGAGAATCCATGGTAAGGATTTTTTTTTTTTTTTCCCTAGATACAGGTCTGAAAACCAATGAGAATTTATAAATATGTATGTACAGATAAGAATTATATAATATATTATGATAGTAGCTGGAGGTAAAGCAAATTATTTTCCGTGTAAGAATATAAATGCATTAGGACAAATTTTTCTAGCTGAGAAAGTTTCAACTGTGTATTTTTGCAATTGTGTCATTCTTGTCAGAGAAAAACTGCCAAGAATTTTAATGTACCTTGAATTTATCAGTAGTCGGTAATGAATCTGTGATTCTACAAAAT
>NW_010311557.1:612-20887 GCF_000700745.2 Antrostomus carolinensis
GTCTATTTTAATAGTCTTCCTATAGCCATCCTAGGTCAAATATGTATTCATCATACATCTGTCTTTACTTGCTGGCAAACTAAGCTAATAATGTATGCATCAGTCTGTGTTGTACCAAAGTCTAGATGTGTGTAGTTTGTATACGTGTTTCCCATTAAAAAGGGAAAAAAACCTTCCGCTTACGATAGATGTCTTTCTATTTAGTTTACTTATTTTTATTCTGCATGTATTTAATTATTATTAACAACCTTTTATCAATGTTACCACAGAAATGGAGAATGGGAATTCCTAGAATCATGCCAAAACTCATCAAAACTAATTTTCTATCCTGCTTACTTAGTTGCTCTGATGCAAACACTGTTTGCTAGGTATCCGTGAATAATTCAGAGCAGCTACATTATTTGGCCAGTGCAATATCCTTGCATTTGAGCAACACATATCACATGGTGGGTTTTTTTTAAAAAAATTTCTCTTATGAAAATGTGCTGATTTTTAAAGGCAAAAGCAAAAATGAGTTTCCAGAGGGGGGAAAAAAAAATCCATAATCTTAAAGAAAAGGAAGGACAGGGGCCTAAACTTATCTTCACACACTGAGTAGTCTTCTTCTCTCTGAAAACCATTTCTTACTAATTCATGTGCTGTGTTTCTTCAAACTGGTACATACATGTTTTAATGGAACTCTGTGGTCATTAGGCATAAAGCATGTGGTGAGACGCTTTTTAATATTTCTCCCGAGAGCTCAGACTGTCAGTAGAACTTAAGGCACTGCAGCTATGTCAGCTACAACCATCTAGAACCTAGCTGAGTCATTTTACCATAACATTACAATTAATTTAATTTTGAGATACTAATTAACTGACGGGGGAAAAAAGAGATTCTAGAACCATCTAATAACTACATTTGCAATGCAGCTATTAGTTAGAAAATTAACTCTCCTAAAATAACATCTCAGTATTCCATAATTAATATAGTTAGAGCACTGTACTATAAATCTTAAGAATTTGGAAATAATAATTTTAAAATATCCCTACTGTAACAATTGAATCTAGTTAAAAATCAACATATTCTTTCTGCTTCATGCATCATCATCAGCTACTAAAAATTGCAAATGTCCTGAAATCAGAACTTACTGGGCATTTTTGTTAATGTGGCAAAAGGTGGAAAAGAATACAATTTAGTCTTCCACAGCAATATTGACTCTGTTGTGCTGACACCCCTCCTCATGCTTTATGGTACTGTATAATTGGAAAGAGACAAACAAATCAAAGATGCACAGCAGAAAAAAGTACGTATTTTTCTATATCCATCCTCTTGATTATTCTCCCCCCAACACATACATTATGGCCTTGAATAAAAAGAGAGGAAAGGAAGAAAAGCTTACCTAGGTGCAGGGTTCTGAATCTAACTTCTGGCATTGTGAATAGAAGGATTGACTTTATAGTGTACGTAGCACTTGGTGATTCCTCTAGTCTATGTATACAGATTTTCTTGCCTATTTTCTATTGTTTGCCTATTTCCTTAAAGACTGTTTAACTGCGAAATGATATCTCTAGTCTTTTGGTGTGTGATAGTCCTCTTGTTTTCTTGTATCCATGCTGTAAACAGTAAAAGCACCTAGGAGTGGAATGTTAGCACAATGTAAGTAGTAAATAACTGGTTTGGCTCTTACAATGAACTTCACAGCTGACAAGTTTCTTCAAGAGATAACCAAATTCTGCATATTCACATAAACAGAACGCAAAAGTCAATTTGAAACAGCACCATCTGGAGACACAGTAATGTTACAGCCTCTAAAATCTGCACCCACACATTTGAGCATACAACTGGCATACTTCTTATCCAACTATGGATCTGTATTGGTTAGCCATGGTTATGTCCAGATATTTGTACAGAGATTGCATATGCAAAACTATCCCTAATGTCTTTAATCACTTCTACCTCAAAAGTCCATATGCACTCCATATGCTCAGTGTCTTAACCTTTTTTAAAAACATTCCACCCTACAAAACATGTTTGCAGTGATAGTTAATCTTTAGACATTATGACTTTGCACAACCTTTCAGTTTTTCAAACCATTTTTGCCTTGAAATATGTGAGTGTCCATCTATGCAAGCAAAGTAGCGATGATTACTTCAATGAGCCTGGGTACCAGTGCTGCTGACCCTTCTCCCACTGCAAACAGGAAGATTTCACATAAATATAGAGTGACTGAAGCCAGCAATCTGCATGGTAACCAACCTTCAGCTGCAGTAAATAGGTACTGCTTGTATAGTCAAGATTTTTCAACGGTGGTTTCTCTCTCCACTTGAAAACATTTTGATCAAGAATGTCTGTTTAAAAAAAAAAATTCCCACTGTTTGGTACATATATTATTATTAAATCTTCATCTCTATTCATGTTGTATCTTCATATGCCCTCCTTTAAATTTAAAAAAAAAAAAAAGTAAATAAATGGGAAACTCAACCCAAAGTTTCAAATTGAAGCAAAGTTATTGATGTTTGTAAAACTACAGTAAGATTATTTTAATGTATATTACTAATAGTTTTCATGTCCTGGCTATGGTTGCACCATTCACAAAATGTTTAGGAAAATGCCTATCCATGCATATCAATAATCAAGGATTTATAATGTATACCATAGATTTGAGTGCCTCTCTAACATTGCTTATAAAATTCTCACTTGCCAGAACAGTGTGCTGTAATAACAGCACTTTCAGTAAGAGGATATTTGCACGTGATGCAGCTTTAAGCAGAAATCTGCTTTCCCCTGGCAGGTTCTGTAACATCTGTGAAAGATAACAGCAGAAAGGTGGAAGATTTAACACTTTTTGCCATGTTTGTTCATGTGGTGATAGCTGGTATCCGATGCTTGTGTTTGAACTCTGTTTCTAAGAAGAATGGGGTGGGCTAAAGATCTCTGTATTACTGACTCTTTTGATTAATCTCATTTCACTGTGCTCCATCTATGAGTCAATACCAGATAGCTGTTGTCTGCTGAAGGCAGCCCTATCTTTAGGTTTTTCATTCCTGTGCAATTTGTAGCAAGTAACCCTGGCTCTCCTTCCTCTCTCAGTGTACGTTTACAGTCATTTTTCTCTCCTGCGTACCTGCAAAGCAGTGTATTCTCTTACTTAACTGACTTCCCACCAGACTCTGAGAAGCACATGGTTTGACTGGCCCCTACAGCTCTGGTCTTGCAAAATAAAATATGAAATTAGTTCTGTTGGGAGAACCCACCTATGCTCCTCCAGGAAGCGGTAGGAATGCAAGCTGGGGGCTCTATAACAGGTTGATACATTCTGGTGCACCTAGGGAGGGGGAAGGTGTTAGTTGCTTTGTCTGCAGAAATGGACCATGAGGATTAGGACCCCTCGGCTGTTTTTTTTTTTTCCATCCTGATGCCAATTTTTAATCTCTATTTTTAGTGCTGTCTGTGAAGTGTCATCCTCTTGAAAGTGTGCAGTTATTGAAATAATCATACTTTCTCTTCCTTCTGTCAGCTATTAATAGTGATAAATTTTAATTGCATATGTAAATAAAAACACTGTGTGCTCATTAGTCTAAATATGTTTTTCATTAGGCAAATGAAATGCTCATTGTATATGATGCAAAGTGAAGTGACAGAAGCATGGGTATGGTGTCAAGGACAATGCATTTAAAACTTCTACTAAAAGGGAGATTGCACATACACTTGTGTTAATATTCAAAGTATTGGCTGTTTTGGAGTTGGTAACTGAAAAGCAGGTAGCATTTTTCAGTTTCTATTTAGAAAAATCCTGACATGTCTCCCATTTTGATAACTTGATACATACTGGCCCCAAATTACATCACTTCATCATTAATTTTCAAACTCGTGGAACCCAACACTTCAAATACAGTTTTTGCTATTTTTATAGGCTATGCAATTATAGTAAAGAAGATATAATTTTTCTGTTCAGTAATCTGTACTTTAAGCTTGGAGTATATTTACCTACCTACCAGGTAATTTGTTTCCTTTCTATCAACAAAATACACAGAATTTCATAATGAATTTACTTGTAAACTGTCTTTACCATTTCCTTTCACTGTTCTGCTCACAAGAAATGATAAAAATCTTATCACAGAGACATTTAGTAAATCAATATAATTTTATACAAAAGCCTGGCCTCAACACTTCTGTTTTAGTGAAAAGATGCTCTGTGGGTGTGACTTTCTAAAGTTGTTATGGCTCGGAACAGACTAACAATCTCTCTTTTGGCATTGGAAAAGATCAAATTGCTTCTGTGGTTATCCATTGAGGTCAGTTGGTTGTCATTATAAAGTTAGATATATATTGTAATAACCAGATGTTTCCTGATTAAATGAGAACATAAAATATATTTCTCTACAAAACTTAGAGCAACAATTACACTTTCTTCGTAATAGCTTTAGTAAGAGTGCTAAGATAAAAACCATTTCTATTTTATAAAGATAAGCTTGAATATCCTTGTCTCATCTGTTTCCTCAGTTCAAATTCTATCAAATTTTTATATCTGAGCATGATAAAATATTTATATGCAAGATGGAGTGAAAAAAAGGAAAGACTGGCTAGAGGGCAGTCTCTGGGAATTAACACAGAGCCAAAGCCTCAACAGCAAGTCTAAAAAAAAAAAAAAAAAAAGTAATATGTAATCTTCTAGATTCTTCATTTGCCAAACTTAATTGTAGCTAGCAGGATCCATTGCCAAGAGAATAAAGGCAAACAGTGATTCCATTTTGTGTGAAGAGCTATTCCTCTTGACATGGTTGAAAACAGATTTTAAGACCAAAGGGGCTACTGTGATATCAAGTGAGACTTTCTACACAAAAGAGGCCAGAGGGTTTCCACTGTCAGGACCCTGATCATGTTCATCAATTCTGGCTGAGTTGGAGCAAAGTCTTGAGGATGATATTCAATCTGGTCTTGGTTGAAAGAGCTCAAGAACCAAAGAATCCCTTTTGCATCTTCTGGCAGCAAACGGTTAACAGCTCTCACATTTAAAAAGCAGTGCTCTGCATTTGATTTTTCACTTGTCTGGACCAATCTTCTAGTCATTGCATCATGTTTTATTTTATCCTGCTGGTAGGCCATCTGAGGAGAATGAGGATTGTGGAGTTGGTGGAGAAAAGATACAGGATGCGTCAAACAAGACAGTTTACTTTGGGTCTTTGTTTTAAGAGATTAAAGGAGGCTGTGATTTAATATAGGATGATATCACATAATATATAATAGGTCATAATCTCACTTTTGCCCTTGATGCCCTCAAAATTCTAGTTTTTCTAGTCTGCTCTATTAAAAACAAAAGGCAGTGTAAAGTATGAGTAATGTTCACTGGACGTTGATGTTTACATACAGTAAACGTGATCTACAAAAATGCTAGCTCAGTCTGGATCTATGCCCTAATGAATCTGTGGACTCATTTTCAAATAATTTGAGCATAACAGCCCCACATGTCTGCTGTTTACAGGCTAAGGTGAATGAGAAAGCCAGCATGTCCCGACCTTCATTGTTGCTTTAAATATTGTCTTTACTATACAGGGTAGAAGTTCTCCTTCATCTATAATCCATGCAGCATTTCTACAAAGTTGTCAGTATTCTCAGAGAGTGATTAGCTTCTATAAATGATTGCACCAAGCTCCAGACTGACTCCTTTGATTATCATCCATCATCAGATCCTCTTTAGTGATTTCTCATGAGGTTCCTCTCCCTCTTGCCACAGAATTTCTCTAGGCAGGAGATCTACTTCAAAGATGCATTAAATCTTGTACATAGATATCTGCATATACTGACACAACTCACTGTAGCATTTGACAGCTCCTTCTTCAGGTTCCTCAAGAAGGTAGTGGTGAGAAATTTGAGGCAATAAAACACTTTAATTTGTAGTCAGCTCTCAAATATTTGAACTGTCAATATATATCCAGACTGAGTTTTTAATGGTAAAATGTAATGTTATGCAGGTAAATGAGGAAACATAATTTCTGTATAACTCATCTAAAACTATCTTATGTTTTATGCACATTCAAGTTTCTTATCTGAAACTTGGCTCAGCAGGAAATGGTAACATGTCAAAGAGTTAATTAACAACTTGTTCCCCTTTTTTTTTCTCTTTAATTTCTGTGCTTTTATACGAACTACTTCCAGTTCTGCTGTTACTCACAGTGAAAGTATTGATTGACTTCTGGCATAGTTCTGATTTGCTGATATGTTAAATACTACTGGGACCTCTGAATTTGGGTTAGATATGAACGTCACCACAGTGGAAAACTCATTCACCAGTGTGTGATAAGGATCTAGATGGCTACTTCTTTGTCCAGACTTTATGCAAACTGTGGATCTTCCAAACCAAAATGTTATTGAATGGTCAATTTTGTAAGCTGTACAACATCAACAGGAATGTGATTCTGAAGTACAGTCAGCTTTCCAAAATCAAATTTGCAATGAGGCTACTGGAGTGCTTTATAATTGGGAGAGTTAGAAACATAATTGTAAGCGTCAGTAGACAGTAAGGAATACAAATAGGAGGGATGAGAGAGGTCTATGATCCATATATTTGCATATTAAGATAACTGTAAGTTATAAAAAAAGGAGCCACTGGCAAACTGTAGTACATTAAACAGTGGAATTTTACCTTTCTTCTTCCAATAGCAATCATCATATCCTTGCAAGGCAATACCAGAAAAGAGTGTCCATAAAGTAGTTCTTAGGTAAGCAATGCAAATTGCAAACTCTACAAGAATTTTTAAAATTAACTGCCTTTTGGCAAAACCAGCAGCAACTCTCTGCTTTGGATTTTGTTTTTTGTTTTTTGTTTTTTTTTTCCAAGATTCCCAGTTACAATACAAGTGTCTCATAAGTGTGCTGAGCTGGAAAAGGTTTTCACCTCTGTTCCAGGATAAATCAAACAATTTCAGGGTAATTTGCCAGCCTCCACTTTCTTTTCAAGTAAGCGATTATTTGTCATGCACCTGTTAGTATAAATTTCATGTTATGAAGGGTCATTCACCAATAAATATTGAGAGTTGTGGGAGGTAGAACAGGAAGAGAGAGTAAGTTTCCACCTGAAAACTGTTCCCTTAATGCAGTCCAAGACAAGTAACTAAAGATACTATGTGATTTAGAATCTTTCTGTTATGTAGTTAAAAACAGTATCTTGCCACTATATTTGTTCTACTGACTTATATCGCTTTTGACTTACTATTTATCTATGTTTTAATACCCCACAGCAGCAGCAGTTGTAGTTCAAGTCCCAGTATACTCAATTGATTCACTGTAAAGCATTTATTTTACCATCTCTGGGTAACTAAGGAGCATGAAGATTAGAATAGCAAACTAACTTGGAGTTGGTAGCATCCACTGCAAAAACCAAAAACTCAAAACCTAGGAAGTCCATCATGGATGGACTCTCTTCCTTGTACTTCTCCCCTGCTTGTGACAGTTTTGCTATGCAAAACAGCGTAGAAGACAGGATTCCTCAGAGGGAGGAACAACATCTTTTTGAGATGAATATCCTTAATGTTTTGGGAGCTACTCTTGCCTTGGAGGAAGGCTATCCATATGAACATAAACCATGCCCTCCCACGTGAGTCTGGTAATTCATCCAGACCAATATAGGTATATAGTCACTAGGGATGTCAATATAAATCTATGTCTGTGGAAATATGAACAAGAAATTACTAAGCGACTTGTGCAAGATGCATAGTGATCCAATGTCAGTTTTATGAACTCAATCTCAAGATGATTTGAACCCCACCTGGGATGAGCTCAGCAGATGTATGTAAGCCTTGATTCAAAGCATATGGAAAGTGGCATGCAGATCATTATAATGAATTTCTGAAGAAATGCTCTATGCTGTGTCTAACTGGGAGTACACTGTGGCACTGGTGAGATCTGACAAACCACTTAAGTGCTTTGCTGTGGTCTTGTGTTCAGGCCTTGGTAAGCAGAGCACTGGCACTGACAGCCTTCTCTAGTGCTGTTGAATACAGACTCACACCAAATGAAATACAGTGCAAATAACTCCCCACGGCTGTTGAAGGGTCACAATTCATTGTTTTACAAGCCTCTCATTGCACATAGATATTTTCACTTTGGAGGTAAAGGAGCTCCCTAAAGCACTTATAGATTGTATCCCCCCCCCCCAAAAAAAAAAAAGTAAATGATGAAAGCAATTGGCAAAAGAAAAATATCTTGCTGCAGAGAATACAAACAAGACAACACCTGGTACAAACACAGTAGCATCCAATGCAGGAAGACTCAGTTGACTCCTTCATATCTAGCTCTGGTTATTAACTCATGAGCACAACATCATAATGTACTTCAATTGGTGATGCCTTTGGAAATGAAGTAAATTATGGAAACAAGCATGTATACAGCATGTTGTCTCCATTTCAGTGTATTTAACTGCAAGCTCTGATGTAAGGCAATGGATCCCGATTTGCAGAACGGCTATTCAAATACTGAAATTCCTGGGTGCTCTAAGGCAGATTACAAAGTGACCTCTTAAGATATACACTTTTAGGTACCAAACCAAATATTTACCATATCAGACAGGAAGCTCTATTTAAAAGACCTTCTCCAAGCAAATTAACTGCTGTGAAAACAAACTTCCTCTGCATCATGACCCTGTTAGTGCCACAATTTCTCACACACTCAGACTTGGAACCAGCAAAGCTCTTAAGCACCTGGTAATGCCTATTCCTAGTCATTGATTTTTTAAAGTTGGTGATGCTTTGATTTCTGTGAGACCCACCACTAATGTTAAAAATATTCTTAAACACTTGATTACTAAGGTTCTGCTTGAAAACCTGTGGACCTTATTGGGAAGAGTTGCAGATTGTTCTGAGGGATCCTTAAGTACAGATACCATGCTAAATGATAGCCAGGCATTTTTATTTTAAGAAGTTATAGTTTGCAGCCCAATACTAGATAGCTTCTGTTCTTAAACATCCTCTGAAATCTGATGAACAGGAGCTTTTAACAGTGACTTTTACTAATTAATGCACAACAAACTTGTCTTCGATCCCTCTTTATTAAACAAAGCAAAGAATCTGTGTTGCATGACTTTATTGACTGCTATGGCTGCTCCACAGGTAACTCTAGAGAATTGTTACCATTGAAAATGATACTGTTTCCTTTTCTAAGTTTCTCAATAGGAGCATCCTGTTGAGAAGCCTTAATAATGGATCTTGTTTCCTCGAACAGCTGTATGCTTGACTCTTGCCAAAACCCAAAAGTCAGAATTGTAAAAGTGCAATACCAACTTCTCGAAACATGACCCTAGCGTTGCTGTCCATTGCAGTTAGCTTGACCGGCCTTTTCTCTTTCTTCTAAATCACCAGAGACTGTAAGACAAAAAAGTGGCTGTAATGGCATCTACTGACAGGAAAATAATTTTTTGAAGCAATTTGTTGAAAGAATATTATTAATTTGTGAAATGTCTGCAAAGGATGTAGACAAAGACTAGAGCTTGGATCTGACAGCAGTGTGCCCTTGTAGCCAGGAAGGCCAACAGTATCCTGAGGTGCATTATAAAGAGCATGGCCAGCAGGTCAAGGGAGGTTCTCCTCCCCCTCCACTATGCCCTGGTGAGACCACATCTGGAGTACTGCGTCCAGTTCTGGGCTCCTCAGTTCAAGAGGGACAGGGATCTTCTGGAGAGAGTCCAGCGGAGGGCCACGAAGATGATGAGGGGCCTGGAGCATCTGCCTTACGATGAGAGGCTGAGAGAGCTGGGACTCTTCAGCCTGGAGAAGATTGAGAGGGGACCTTATCAGTGTCTATAAATACCTGAAATGTGGGGGCCAAATGGATGGGGCCGGGCTCTTTTCGGCGGTGCCCAGTGACAGGACAAGGGGCAATGGGCAAAAACTGGAATACAGGAAGTTCGACACAAACTTAAGGAAAAAATTCTTTACTGTGAGGGTGTCAGAGCACTGGAACAGGCTGCCCAGAGAGGTTGTGGAGTCTCCATCTCTGGAGATGTTCAAAACCCGCCTGGATGCTTTCCTGTGTAACCTGCTCTAGGTAAACCCTTTGGCAGGGGGGTTGGACTGGATGATCTCCTGCAGTCCCTTCCAACCCCTACCATTCTGTGACATGAAGGATAACTGAAGTCCACCTGGGTGAAGGTCAGAGATCCAGATGGAAATGCAAGTAATCCAACCAAAGGTAAAATCTGGAAAGCTTAATAAGTCCAAGCATATTGAGATCAGGGGAACTATGCTTTGACCTCACTAAAAGAATGAGACTCCTCAATGAATATTGACCAGAGGAAAACTGGTTAATAAAAATAGGTGAAGTACCTTAGCAACAGGAAAAGTGTAAACCATTTTAAAGGCTTAAACTTTAAATGACTAAAAGAGTAAAACGTTAAAGGTTTTACTAGGAGATTTCTAAGGTGATCAGCTTTTTAAAAAAAAAAAAAACAAAACAAAAACAAACAAACAAAAAAGCCCCCAAAAAACCAAACAAACCTGGTAATTGTATAAGAATTGATTAGCGTATTGAAGGATACAGGGTGCATATGATTTTTCTTTATCTAGTAAATTGTTTAGCTTTTAAAAAAACAAAACTAAAACAAACAAACAAAAAACCCCCCCAAAAACCAAACAAACCTGGTAATTGTATAAGGAAGAATTGATTAGCATATTGAAGGATACAGGGTGCGTACGATTTTTCTTTATCTAGTAAATTGTTTAGCTTCTTCTCTTTTTTACCCAAAAACCTTTTGAGGATTATAAAAAATGCAGTTTTCTGTTTGCATAGTACAGAGTTAGGGATTTTCTTAGTGTATGGATTTCTATTTTTGACTTTTTAACAATTACCTTTCCAGTAAAGCTATCTGAAGGTTTCATGACAATGTCCAGTTTGAGAATTTGACTCCTCAGAGCTCATCAGGGTAGCAGTGACAGGGCTCAGGACTCAGCCTGCCTTAGCATAAGTCTTTCAAGTTCCAGTTTTCAAGGATGCCGTAGACTTTGCAGGAAGAGGTCTTTATGAACATATGCTTTTGCAAGTGTGCTTCTCTGTTCCTGTGACTGGGACAGAAAATACAGAAAGGTAAATATCCGCTTGACTCATCATACAGCAATGAAGTTAGGCAGAAGGCTTTGGGGCATTTGCTTAGTTTCACTGGACTATTTGTCATATCTCTTTAAAGTGCCCCCCAGCCCCTTCTTAAGAGTTCATCAAATTTAGCAGAGAAGTAATATCACCTATTAGATCAAGTCATACAGGTGGAAAAACAAACAGGATTTGGGGCTTAGCCTCCCTTGCTGACCTCTTTTATTTTCCTTATATCCCTAGACTGTGCCACTGTTATAAAAACGTTAACACTGACTACAGATAGAGGTTGTTTTGTTTTGTTTTTTTATCAGGTATTTTCTGCCCACACAAACTATATTATCAAATCAGATTATAAAACCAGGCTTCGTTAAATAGGTGAACCACTACACAGACACAAAGAGCAGAATTTATTTATTTTTTTTTCCCCTCAAGAGCAGACATGCAAAACAGCTTTGCCAACCCAGTAGCAATAGACAGGGTTACATATGTAAAAAAATCTTGAGCTTTTACAATTAGTGAAAATCAGTAAAGCTGTAACTCAAAAACACTGGTGAAAATGTCATAATGTCAAGAAATCATTATTGATAACAATTATGGGTATTAGTCAAGTTAAAATAACAAATTATATTTTAAAATACCAAGCTAACACACTGTGAATAATAGAAAAATAAAGCAAACTTTCTTACAACTATCTGCTTAGAACATATGTACTGTTCTTCTGAAAAAGTTCATAAAGAAATTAGCATATTTTTGTAAGTATTTTTCTTTAACATTTAGGGAACAGAACCTGAAATTTATTGAAAAAATACTTGTAATACAAATGTGGTTAATGTGGGTCTAGGTTTAATGGTGAGTATGAGCCTCTCAAGAAAAGTATATTTTTGTGGATTTAAGATATGTGTCAACTATATGCATTGTGATACTCCACTACATCTTTCACTGGTTTTTGCTTATTTTTTATACTGAATGTGGACTTATTTCAGTGGTCATTGTACAGTAGAGGACAAACCCAAACCAAATATTTTATGTGAGTCAGTAAAATAAAACAATTATGTTTTTCTTATCAGAATGACCAAGAACTTCAAAAGGGATATCACAATGATAGACTGCCTTATAGACTGCCTTTTCCTGAATGTGATACAAACACGGGACCCCACAAGCTACACTATGTATCACAAAATAAGACATCATTAAAACCATCATGAAAAATCAGCCACCTTTATACGTAATATTAACCTTGCTAGTGTCAGTATGTGTTTTGGGCAATGAGAAGTAAATTAGCAGCCCAGTTCAGAAATTACTACAAAACTTTGTTAATTATTAAATATTATTTGAGGATCTGAGAACTTCAGAAGTAAGGGAAAGGGAGGAAGAAAAAGAGAGAAAGAAACCCCATACTTTGGTGATCATAACCACCACTTGAGATGTTTGACAACAATCATTTATTTACTGCATTTTTCACCTGTAATAACTATAAATTCTTTCCTTGGTAAAATGCAAATATGCTTGCAGAAATGTCAAAGGAAAATATCTGTGTATTTGTCTAAAATTAACTATTTTAATTGAAGATACAAACTAGGTTTTAACTGAGTTTTGCCTTTCAGCACCAGACTCCAGCCTTAGGACACCTGGAGTCTAACAGCTGGTTTCTTTTTTAAGTGCCACCAGCTACCACTTTTGAAACTGCATTCTTTTTTTCCGCTCACTACAGAAAAAACACAGCATATTTCTGCAAGAAATCAAAGGTATTGCTTTTTCTCCTTAGGTTCAGAGTGTAATTCATAGAGGTTTACGATGCCTACTCTCCAGACAGAAGCAATGAACATACGAAATTGTTTCATTTCCAGACAGACATACACGTCAGGTTTACAATACTTCTCTCTCTTCTATATTTCTCTACCAGTCACGTCACCCAAGAAACAAAGATGTATGCCAGGCAGACATTATAACTATCTTTGCTAACATCTGTTACAGGCCAATTTCAATGCTATTGCTACTTCCCTTCTCATTCTGTATGTATGAGCTGGAATTAATATCTCCAAGGAAAGTAAATGCATGAATCAATGTGTCTGAATTAAATAAGGCTGAACGAATGAAGCATATGTATAAAAGAGTGTGTGTTGTGTTTGTACATTCAGGTGCTGTGCTGAGCATTGCAGGTGCTGTGGGACATGGCAGACTGGACAGAGGAAGAGCTGGGGAGACACTCTGTGTGAGGTGTCACCACCTTCTTTGAAAATAAGGTGTAGAGGAGGGAAGACTCTGGGACTGTGACGTTTGTCTGCTCTGCTGCCACACAGATCTGAGAGGAAAGGACTGGCAAACAGCCACCCCATCAAGCCAGAGACCCACACAAGCAAAGCAGAAGTAGGAGATGAAGGACAGAACATCAGAGGGTATCAGGAGCCAGGCAGGGGTCGAAAGACCTGAAGACATGGTGGCTGAGAAGTTAGTGCCCAGGGTAAGGAGCTGCTCCCAAAGTGAGATGTCTTCAGAAAATGCAATGTGTCCCGGGAAGAAAACTGGGGAGAAGGGGTAGGTACTTTCAGAAGCCAATTCTGAAAACTGCTGCTGAACAGATGTTGTGTATGTTGCAACTGCCTTTCTAGCTGCTCGGGTTTGTTGCACGAAGAACGGATACATGTGGAATGAATATTTGTTCCAGTACTGCTGAGCGGGTGGGCAGTTACTCACCTGCTGGCTGTGTTTGCTCAAGCATGTCTGCACCCACCAAGGGCACAGTGCTTTTAGTCTTTACATTTCCCAGCCCAGTTCATCCCCTTGTTAATAAGGCAGGTTGCTGCTAGTCAGTGAGCAATAGCCACAGCCAGTGCAGCATCGACACTGCCCTCCTGGCTCTCCCTCCTCTGCTCATCCATCTTCCCTGTAATGCAAGTCAGGTGTTTCACAGCCACCTCCAGCTGTCCCATCCTAACAGGCAGTCTGTTAGGAGAATTTTTGTAAAAGAATAAGAGGAGATAAAAACCAGCAGCTGGCTTGTAAGGGAGATGAGCAATTTGGCTGGAATGTGTGCAGGTGATAGATACCTTTTTATACCATCCAAATTTGCACCTTGCACTATAGAGTATAGCAGTGGCTGACAACTGTCTGTCTATTCGTTCTTCCATTCCATATGACTGTGCTGTACTAAGCTGAGTGCAAACAGTTATGGCCCAGGAGCTGACTCTACTTCACACTATATAACATTGTGAAAACTCACGTCAGTGCTGTTTTGCTTTATATAATCGCAATAGGCATTTTCGCAGAGAAAAATACGTACAGAAAGCTCTCCAAGGTCAATATAACAGTGTAAATAGCCAGATGCTATTTCCCTGTGAATTACAAGGTTGAGCAGCCAAACATCTCTTAGTCATGTAAATTATGAAAATTCTGAGAACCGCAGTGCAGGCAAGAAATTTACGGCTGCTGAATCATATTCTCTGGTTCAAAAATGACCATACCTTATCCTTTTGTTCCAGATTTTATTTGCATTGAATGATTGTGTTTCTTCTTGCCAGATACAGAGATGGAGACAACATCTTTGCTTTAGGATATTGTTCTTTTATTATGGAAAAAGGCATGCAGCAGATTTGCAGAGATTCTTTTCAAGATGTGGGAAAAATAATACCAAAGCAGTATTGAGCTATTTCTCTTAAGCTCTCTGCAGTTAAAGTGATTATTAAACCCCAGGACAGGTTTAAGGGTAATCCAGATGAATATTGTTTTCATCAAAGCAATAGTGAAATCATCTGTTTTTTTCCCTGATGCCTTAGGACCAACTTTAGAAAAGGCATACCATCAAATGAAATTGGAATTATTTTACTCCAATTCCTTTAAAGTTCAATTTTTATCAGTTATTGCTTGTAGTTGTCTGATGTAAGAAAGACTAGTTGCTTTCTGAATAGTGCCACTGATAAGTGTTTTTTTTTTCTTCCCACTTTCATTTGGGAAGTTAGAAATGTACTGTCTTTACAGTAAAAAAACTAACAAAAGATGAAAATGCACTCCTTTTCCTAGTACAATAAATAAAGGCCATGCACAAAACAAGTGGGATTGATTTGAAAGACTCATGACCAAAATACTGTGACTATAGAACAGATAAGAGAATAGCAGCATGTGTTAATGCTACAGACTTCAGTCTCATCTAAGAAATATGTGTAAATGCTTGTCTTTTGTGGCTACTTCTGGCCATTAATGACTGTTGAACACAATGGTCCAGGCACTAACTCTGATCCCAGAAGACCTTAAGGCTGAAAGCAAACTGGCGATTGCTACAACACAGGATTGAGACACAACAGACACTGCATTCCTTAAACTCCTTCTCAAAGCTACTGACTGCTACTGGAGGCATAATGTTGGCCCTGCATGGTTGCCTCTTGAGGTGTGCAGTAAAAGTTGACTGTAGAACAAGAAGGGATCAGGAGACTGAGAGAGCTACCCTGAGGATCCTGCAGAGCCAAAGTAAGCTTTGGAGCTATTACAATTACTGGGGCACCTCAGTTGTCCCTCTTTGCCTTGGCAAGGAGAACAAGCAGCCACGTTGCTGACAGGAGCTGTTCTTTGTTCTTTATGAAGCCCCAAAGTACTCCATGGTAATCAGGCCATGCCCAGGAGAGGTAACTTAGAAAATCCAGGCATCTACAGCTATGACTGAGAAAACAATCCGCAGAAATAATTGAAAAGATAAGCAGAAAACTGAACCTGCACGAGGTTTACCAATTAGCACCAGTACACAGAGGTTGTACATATAGGTTGAGGTGTTCCGCATGGCATGCTTTCCTACAGTCTGCCCTCGGCAATACTTGAGTCTCGAAAGGAAACAGAACATTGGTATGGTCCTTTCAGAGATTATCAGTCTAAAGACAATCCCTACACACAAGATTAGATGCAGTTTCTACAGCTTAGATTTATACATCTGAGGATTAAAGCTAGCCAGTAGGAAAAACACTAGGAATGGGTTCCTGGGCACAATTAAACTTTGAGAATACGACAATTATTTTTAATTACATCAGAAGCATTATCACTTCAGAAGCTCTGCTTCATCAAATATAAAGTCAAATGACAACGGACAAAGTGGCAGAGCAAAATATAGGGCACAACATTTCATGAAACAATTTATAATATAAGAATTGTTCATGTCAGAACAAAGTGAGTGGAAAAAGCACTTAAATTAGAATAATTACGGTTAATATGTCCTTTGCACTGGCATAAATAATTATTTAATCCACAGATCAGAATCAGTCTCTTTGGGTTCCTCTGATATTTTTATATTTAATAGAATCTAAGACGATAATAGCAGAAACAAACAGCACTGCATCTGGAGGAGGTTTGCAGTCCATATAAACTTAATCATTTAAGTTAATTCTACTCCATTCAGTGTTTTTTCAGCTTGATGAGCATTTCTATTTTTTTCTACTTTTTCTGTTAATAATGTTTCTCGCTCTTACAGAGCTTCTCTCAGTGATGCTGTCAGCAAGATGATGCCTAGTCCCAATTAGAAATTCAATCAATATTCACATAATGAGGGTTCTAGCAAAACCATGTCATTTAGTTCAAAGACATGGATGTATTACTGTAGCTATTCAGGATTCAAGTAATTTAGGGCACCTCAGTGAAAAAAGATAAAATAAAGCTGAAAGGCTTAGAGGTAGTTAATTGTTGCTATGGCAACTTCCTAAATAAGATTTAGATTCTAGTCATTATTCAGTTTATTTGGAGGCAGAACAGAAGCATTAAAGATGAAACTTAGTTAAAGCTCAGAACAGTTCTGTTATCTTATAGTTTCCTGCTGGTCCTTATAGAGTGACTTAAAGCTTGTCCATTTCAGTTTTGAATTGTGTCCGAGAGCAAGATGCAGCCTGCATAGATTAAAAAAATGGCAGCAGGTGACATAGCAACGATCTAATTTTAATAACTTTGGCAATTGCATTTTTACGTTTTTATGTCCCAGTAGAAATCTTTTAAATGTATTGTGTGCGAAAGAAGTGGTCCTCAGTGAATAATGCTCTGATCTGTCCATAAAATTAAGTGATTTTATAAAAAGGCCTCTGACTGTGAGTTCATCTTTGTCATGTCCCAATATAGGGTGCAGTCCCCTCAAAGCTTTTGGGAACCCATCCCCTGTCAAATGCTGTCTCTCAACGTCACTGTCCCATGATGAAATTCATAAATGGATCTGTGGAATGCCACTAAGTTATCCTAGAGTTCTTCCTTCCATGAAACCACCAAGTGCAGAAGAGTGGAGATACTTTAGTCTAGTCCCTAGCCAGTACTGTAACAAATCTGGCAATTATGAGCTGGGAGAAAGGTTGCCATATCAAAATCTTGCCACACTGATCATGTCCACTTGTGTTCCTAATGTGAACATGTGTGAATATATTCAGCATCTATGGAGCTGCATCACCGAAGTAGATTTAAAGAGCCTTACCTCTACAGGCTACAGGCAGTGATGGAGACAGCAAACAGAGGAGACAACAGTTGGGTAACTCTCATCTTAATTAGCTGAAGATACATATCAGCCTAAACTTTTTGTGTTTTCTCAGCAGCTATAGCTCCCTTCCTTAACTACTCCATAGCACATGATGAATCAGTGGAGGCCATGAAATCATGAGGTGTCTCGGTAGGAGATACCTCATGGCTTCTCACAGAAGTAATTTCCTAGTTCAGACCAGCTTTCCCTCTTCTGCAGGCTGGAAATCTCTGAAGTCACCAAGTTGTCACTGCAAAGTTGTTAAGGAATGATGCCTTCAGTGCAAAGATACTTAGAAGAGGTGAATGTATAAGCAGTGTAGATTGAAATAATGAGCCCTTCTCAAAAAAAAAAAAAAAAAGGTTAAGCAGGACAAGTTACTGAGCTGTAAGCTCGGTGTTCCTAAGTGTGAATGTCAGCTGGTATGTAAGCATCTTTAAAACACCCTCAAGTAGCCTAACTGTGCAGGGTGGGGAAAGTGCAGCTTACTCTCAAAAGGGGGTAAAAGAAGACCAGAAGAGTGATGGACTGTTTTGTATGTGGCCAGGAGTCAATATGATATTATCCTAAAATAACCTCCTTCCTCACCCCCTGCAAGCCTGTCTGTCTTTCTTTGACAAGTTAATGGTCCTGGAGATGAGGAATCACCCAGCCCAGGACACACCTTGCTGTGTCTGACTCAGACTCAGGGCGACTCTAGACTTCCTCCATAGCCAGTGGAGGGAAACAGGCAGTGCCAGGGCATGGTTCATTCAGTCCTAAGTATTAAACTATAAAAGAGATCAGAGAATTAGCTTGTCTCGCTTCCCAGATCTTGAATTGTGAAACAGAGAAGTCTTAAAATAAAAAGTCTTTTCATTCTTTTTTCCAAATTAAATTGTTCTGTTCATTTTTTTTAAAAAAAAGTCTTTGTTTTGAAGTATAAATTGAACATCAGAACTTCATGATATAAAATACTCAATGGAAGTAAACTGGTTCATACTGATTTCAGGATATTTCAGCAGACTTAGTTCAGCTGATCTTTCTCCCTTTTTTTGTCCTCAGAGAATGCTTCTAGACTGTGCCCCCCCGACTCCCCCAATTTAGAACAGTAAAAATGCTCTATCAAATTTCACATGATGAAAAAGGAATGTGCATCCAGCTGCAAGAGAAACTGGTTTTCTCTTCCATCTGAAAGAGCTGTACAATGTGCAGGAATCCTGCATTGTCTATTACTTGCAATACTCCTTTTCTATGGAAATTCAGTTTCCAGAGTTATAATTCAGGAACTCTAGTATAAAGACTAACTTTGCTTGATTTATAAGAAGAGGGAAAAAACAAAGGACAATACAGTCTGATCCCAAACAGTGCAGTTAAATCAGTCTGAGCATTATTTATTGTACTTCATTTTCTTTACTGTAACACAACTGCGGCACCCGGCTGTTTGCTGTGTTGCAAGGGGTAGTATTTTCAAGGTTAGCCCAGAAATAATCAAACACTCAATGGTGGTATGAATATTCATATCAAGACGCATTATGAGAAAGTAGATAGAGGCAAATATGCAATTTAAATATAGACTACAGCAGGAAATGGGACATGAAATAGTAATTAGATAGTGAAAATTACATGTTATTTACATAGGTAAATACACTGCAGGGGTTATGCATGTGATCTTTTCTATTAGCATTTGTTTGTTTGTGATTTAACCCTGATTTTAAAAGGGAGTGTTTTAACACATAAAAATGGGAAGAAAGGAACCCTTTTTTTGTACTAGAAAATCTGCATTGCTTGCAGGGTTACTGATTTGGGCTGTAAACCAGGTTTCACAGTTAATGTGGATCAGAATAGGCCTGTACTGTAGAAATAAGTGGTGACAATTCTCTAAAAGTCAGGCTTTCTCCCAGCCTTGCTTATACAATTCACTCTTATTTGGGCTACTAGAAGCCTGTGGGTGCTGGCAACGAACGCCCAAGCTCCTACTGCTCAGACTAGATGTAAATTGTAACACACTACTGAATTTCTTGCAGGGAGAGCAACTAGAAGGGGGCAAAAGCATTATTTTCCCTTGTTTGAGGAACACCTAGATCTAGATTGTTTCCTGCTTTTCCTTTCAGAAACAGAAATGTGGCTCTAGCCTAGTTAGGTATTAGCACGCATCGTGAGTCTCCACAGCCGTCCTACCGAAGGCAGCAATACTCATTTTTAGTTCTACTCTGAACCACCTCATCTTGCTGGATTCCTTCCCCATGTCTGCTTCTTTTTCCTTTATCACTTAATTGTGCCTTTTTCCTTTATCCAGGAGGAAGGCAAGAGAAAAGGTTTCACTAATGTATCTCCTTTCCTCTCTTCAGCTGGCAGCGTTCTTCCCTTGCCATGACTAGCTGCCATGAACATGGAGTTAGTTGATAGTTTGGGCTTCTCAGACAAAACAGATAGTAGGGAATTAATGAGGGGAAGAGGGATGAAAGCAATGTTCCTCTTGAAAAGGCTCATTTATTCTTTAGCCTTTTGCCTCTGGGTTGCTTTTGGTTGGGTACCTCTACTATACTTGAGTCTGCAAGCAAGAAATATAACTTCAGAATGTATAATGTTGATTTATTGGCAAATACATGCAGTGGATAGCTAGGACTGCCATGCTATAGGGCCATGCAAATATTGTTGTGAGTCTGGATGAGGCTCTACTGAACAGTTGAGGAAGAGTCCGCCTCTTGCTCTTTGGCATAGGCTGATCTTTGATGATCTGCTGTCTTCCTATTCTTTGATTTT
>NW_010311557.1:20916-29144 GCF_000700745.2 Antrostomus carolinensis
TATTTTCCTCTTGAATCCCTGAGCTTTAAGCAACCCGATCTCAGCAAATACTGTTGAGTCTATTGTTTTGCTTTTCTTATCCTGCATAGTTTTATCACATGGTCTTTCTCACACCTTAACAGCATTTTTCTATAAAACTCTATCACAGTGACAGTTGTGTTGTGCAAAGCCAGGCTGGGGCTTGTAGACAGCTGAAGCCCTCAGCCACAGGGTACAAAGGGTTTTATCTTCCAACTCAATTCACAATAGCTACCCCAGTGACACAAAGAATTGCCGCATAAAACTCAAAGAAAAAATCATGAGACAAGTGCGTGACACTGCAGTGCTGTAACATTTTCAGGAAATTTCTGTGTGCAGGCTCCTGAGCTGGCACTTAGCAAATGGCAGAATCCAGAGAGGATACTGCCCTGCTGGAGGTCCTGTGCCCCTTAATACAGAGAAACTAAGATGTTTGACAGGGACTGAGTGGTTTCCCAATGGGCAAGTGTCTCAAACTTGGTGTTCTGGGGGAAAATTCCAAGCTGGTCAGTCCCACTCTATTTTTGAAGTTCACCTGACATTGCAAAATATGGATTACTATTGGTTCTTTTTAAAATCCAGTTAAGACTTCAGTTTAGAAATCAGGATAATGCAACCTTTGTCCTTTGTTATCTTTCATTTCTCATTTACTTTCATCAGCAGACAAGTGCTTTCTGGATATAAGGAAAAACTCTGAGAACTCTTCCTTTTTCACATGCTTCAATATGTGAAGGCTTTGTGTGCATGAGTGTTTCTGTCCTCTGCAGACTAGCTGTGTATATCTAAACATCTGCCACTTCTCGTGGAGGTGACAGCACATTGGTCCTTATTCTTTATAGAAAGTTTATTACTTTTTGTGAAGTACCTTGAGACTTTGTGGAATAAAAGAGTGTGTTGAGATAAAGATTATTTATTATTCATCACTCCAAAATCATTTGTTCATACATTTTAAAACTGGGAACGGTGTATGATAAGAGACAGCTGCATAGCTAGAGCTCTTACTGCAAGCATGCAAATTATTTTTCAGATTTGAAAAGAGGTGGTGGGCCCAAGCAAACATCTTTTTTCTTCCAGCCATATCAGATGGGCTAATGAAAGCTATTACTTCTCCCCATAAAACATAACACAGTGAGATCCCCAAAATGAACTAAATCTGTTGATAACAATCACACTGTAGATAATAGCACAAGCACACAAAACAGGATGTTAAAATGTAATAAAAATCACCTAGTCTCTGATTTGAATCTTTTGTATGAGGAAGGCATCCTGCAAACAGAGCTACTGTAAGTATCTTACCCCTGTGTGCCCAGCTTCTCCAACAAAAATTGCTTAAGGCAGCAAGAGGCAATTCAGCTGAAGACATAAAAGCAAAACCAGTTTTCTTGCAGAAACTAGACATTTTGTAAAACCAAATGGAGCAGAGAGAAGAATGGATGTCTGTGACTGAAATGACCATGACAAGACAATCTCTCCGTATGTCAGATGGGTAAAATAACAACAGACTTCTCTGTGGAAATCTGATCGAAACTCCCCTCATATCAGGCCTCTGGGTTTTCTCAGAGAATGCAAATTAAGATTGTAGTAACTTTTCTCCACCTATTCAAATGTGTTCCAGTTCTCCATTTTTCCTCATTAAGGAGAGAGGGAGGATTTAATATGTCCTGTTTGTAATTGCTGAATATTTCACAGGAAGGAATTTTTAGGGGGATAATGCCTCTAACTTGGGTTGAAATCATAGGAGTACCTCTGGCATTTCAGATCCAAAGAAGGCCAGAGTGCCACACAGCAAGCCATGTTTATTGCAATCACTTCTAGAGACTTTGAAACAAAAATATTTTATTCCACCTTATTGTTTGGCAGTTAAGAGGAGCCTCTGGGAAAGGGAAAAGCTGATGTCTCTTGTTAATGCTAACAGATTAGTAGTTAGTTCTGTTTAGGATGAATCCCAAAGGATTATTTTCCTCCCTTTTACACCATTCAGGATGGGGAAGTGTTACAATGGTCAACTGGAAGGGCTTTTTTTTATATTAAGGATAACTACAAATTTCAACAGTGGTTTGTCTCTGAAACCTGCAGGTGACTTTTTGAATCACAGACATAAACAAGACAAAAAAGATCCCGTTCTGCACCTTGCTGTGCTCAGCAGCATACAGTAGTTTGGTGGACTCCATTTTCAATGAATGACTCGCAGGGAAAAACAAAACCTGAAGACACTGCTAAATTTCAGTTTCTTCTGAACTGAGAAGTAGGAATCGTCATATATGTTGTGTGTGACTATGAAATGCTCCTCAAATTACAGCAACAAACCCTTTTCAGAGTAAAGAGGCATCAAATCAAATGTCCAGAGTCAACTAACTGCTGCACTCCACTGAAAATCAGCAATTTCTAAATGCCCTTGGCCACCAGCTTCATCTTCAAGCATCCAACTACCTTTTAAAAAAATCCCCTTTAGTCCTTCTCTGACTCAATTCTCCTATCCTTCCTCTTCCTCTGTGTTAAAACCTAAGAAATTTGTACAGAACAGGTCATAGGAGAGGGTCTAATACCAGGTGAGGAATTTAAGCACTATTGTAATTCATTATTTCTCATCTCATTTTCTCTCACTTGAGATATTCTATTTTCTTTCTTTCCTGAATTTTAGCTCTCAAGAGTGACTAGCTATTTTTTAAGGTATTAACTACCTTGTTTCCAGCTTAGATTCCCTAAATTCATAGGCTTCCAGTTTGAAAGACATTGTCATACAGCAGACATTCTGGCACAAAATATTAAAATCCTTGATTTCATGAGCAGATTTCACCATTTCTCTACATGCTGCCCAAGATAGGGGCAGTGACTGTCTGTGACTCCCAAATGCTATTTCAAATGATAAATTCATGCCTTGCACTCAAGAACACAGACAATACCATTATGATCTTTTGCATACAGGAAAACAGTATCTCTAGGTATTTGTGTTCAAGATTTGATTTATATAAATGACATTTTGCATGTAAATATACAGCCAGTCATTTCACTGCCTGCCAAGATGCATTTGAGCTAAACACAAAGACATTCCTCTTAATCTAAAATGTCATGTTCTCATGTGCACCTACCACAAAGGTTATCACACACATCAGAAAGTAAACAAATTATATGGCAAATAATTATCCTCACCAAATTTGTGCCTTTTTCTATCTGGTTAAAATAACTTCTGTCAAGGAATGTGACTCCCAAGTAAGCATCCATCAGTCTTGAGTGCCTGACTTAAGGTGATATGAAAATGCTAATTGCCTCCCATTCACCCCAAGAAGAGTTGAGTCCCAGCTCCAGGGGAATTGAACAGATGTGCTCCCAAAATGCTACTCCCTGGGTTAAAGTCTTCCAGGCAGTCCTGCTCATAAAGCTTCCTTGGGGTTTTATGAATAACCAAGGGTTATTTGTCTTTCCCAAATCCAGACTTGCACTCGGAGCCCTGCAAAGGTCCATCATTTATAACAGGAGATCGCTCTGTCTGAATGTGTGTTGAGATCTGTGTTCCTTCAGAAAAACATGAATGGCAAACATTACAGCAAATCTTTTTTCCCTCTGGAGCTCAAAAGGCCTTTGGGCTTCTGATCTACAACTGGAAGATCTGATTTCTTACTTCAGTACATATTTACTGAGTATCTCTGATGTGTCCACTGTACGCTCTGCAACCACTGCAGCACAACTTTCCCAGGTCCTGGGATGTTTCCCCAGTACTGAGACTGCAGCAGTAGTACCTCAAGCACTCCTTGATATGACTCATTGCTTATATCTACCTATGGATGTGGCATGTTATAGGTAGGTCTGGGGAGAATACGAATCCCAGGCTCTGAAGGAGAAATCGGAGTCACGATGATAGCATAAGCCTCACCTTCTTTTTGCAGAAGGCTACAGTCCCTGCCTCTGTTGCTGGGCAACCTTCTCTCCTGTTCTGCTATAGGATATATAGATGCAGGCAATTCTCCAAATTTCAGTTAGTTTTTTCACCTTTTTTTCCCCTATTTTCTTTTTAAGTTATCAAAGTCTGAGTTATTGATCCCTCTCCTAGCAAAACAAGCCTGCAGTCTGTATTTTGTTACAGGTGTAGATAAGCTACTGTCATGCAACAGCTATCCCACAGAATGACATTGTCTATGGCTCAGAAGCCAGGTTGTTTCCCATCCTAGTTTGTTGAATGGGAAATCCAAGTGAGGCTTGCATCATTTTAGTCTCTCTAACATCAGATACGATGTGTATAAATTTTGGTTTGCCATGTGAAAAATAAAGCAAAAAAATGCAGCTTTCCAATGACATGCCTAAATTTTCAGTTGAGAGATCTCAGACAAGATTTCTTTTTCCTTTACAAATACACATGCTGTACACAATGAGGTAAAGAAAAAGAGGATTGCAGTTTGTCTGAGGAAACTTTTTTTTTTTCACTTTAATAGCTAGCAGGAAAAAAGGACTAAAATGTAGGTCTTGTTTTTTCTTTTTTTCACTTTCCTGCATATTGAACCTTTTATTAAAAAAAAAAAATCATAACAAACATATACAAGAAACATAAAAAGAAAATGTTCTTTCATTTCCAATCACAACAAAATTGATGATATGTTTCACTGCAAGCGCTAAATTCTTCCTACTTCAGAGTAAAGGAAATTTTTCCAAAACCAAATGGCGCATATATCTACCATAAATTAGGAGAGCCTACAGAGGTTGCTATTGTTCAAATGGTTACTTTATTTTTCTGTTGAGATGGCTAAGCATCATTCTTCTGCTGTCCTTCAGTCCTGCCTGTGAGCTAAGTACCAACAACAGTACTTTATTTTCCCTCAGATATTTTTCATTCAGGCAAGCTCCCAGTGCTATCAGAGGCAGCCTATCTGAGTAACAACTAAATTAAAATAGCCCTAAGATTTGTGCATACAGGAACATAAACTGTAGTCTAATTGCTTAAAAGGTTGAAGGCTTGCTCTTGACCATGGATCCAAACCTCAAATGAATACAAGGACCACATACATGTCCAGCAAAACACCCAGAAGAGGTCTGAGTGTCCTGCATTGTAGGGGAGGCTGCACTGGCATATGCAAAGAAGGGCAGCAGCTTGCACACTACAGGGAATCAGCTGTTTTAACTTGAAGAGTTGCCTTCTAACCTGCTCCTGTGATGGATTCTGATGAGGGTGTCAGCTCTTACAGGTGGTGGACCCTCCCAGTAGCAGCTGGACTCCCACGATATTTAGACCCAAACCAACTTCCTTCTTTCCCCTGTGAAAGTCAGCAGAGACATTTGAGAATGAGGGAAGCACGGCTGCAGGGGTGGGGGGACACAGTTGTTTGGGATATGAAGGGCAAGGAGGGGTGGTCTGTAACAGAGGCTGAGTCAAACTTTAAGGCAGAGGAAGAATCACAGTCAGCTGCCTGTACTTTAATCAAGGCCTTGTTTTAAATATGAACTTTCCTCCCTTCCAGCCCTTACTTCCTTCCTCTCCCCTCACACCACCACTGCAAAACTCAGTTTTATCTACAGAACTGAGATGACTGGAGTTGACTCAGCTCTGTGGCTGTACCTGGAGGTTAGAGTCAGTCTTCAGGCCTGAAACAGAAGGAGAGGTAGAGCACAAAGCTTCAACAGATGTTGCTGTCCTGCAGTTGTCAGTTAATGCTGCCCTTTGCAAGAGCTGCAAAAGTATTGCTTCTTGTGCAAGAGCCAGCACCCCAGGAAGAGCTCAGACTGAGCCAAATTGCCACTTGTGCTTGTTACTTAGCCTGTGCATGGTAACCTCTGGCTTAAAACCAAGTTTGAGGCACTCAACCGTAGAAGTGATGATGGGCTAAATTGCTTCCTGAGTGGCACCCACAAATAAATATTAGAGCTGATCAAACAAAACCTAAGACTCTGAAGTAACAGCAAAAACAGCAATTAGTTTAAATTTGTCATTGAAAACATAATTTTTTGGAAGCTGAAAATAGTTCAGTTACAGCATTTTGCTGAAAGCCAAAAGAGACTATGTAAGCTCTTTTCTAGGATCCAGCAAGGGAAAAGAAGATAAAACAGAGGAGACCATGGAACCAGCATTCCATCCATTTCTACCCCAGGCCTATGGTTTTGCTCTGGTCCCATATGCCACTAGGACAGAGACAGCACTTCAGCATCCTGACTGATGTGGTATGAAAGAGCTGGTGAGGGGCCATGGTGTTATACAAACACCAAACTCCCACCTAGAGGGACCCTCTCATTAGTTTCAGCTTCATACCTGTCCTACCACAAGAACTGGGAACAGGGAGCAAGGCTGTACTTGCAGATCATTTTGACCACCACCACTAGCAGAACAGGGATGTATTTTTCTGTAGAAAATGCTGCAGAAGCATTATAAATCTAGACAAACATGACAAAAGCACAGAATGCTCTCTGATGTATACATGCAGCCTCTCTAGAGGCTATCAGTTATTAGTCCACTCATCTTTTAAGCTCCCAACTGCAATGAGAACTAGAATTATCTTTTTCATAGGTGTTATTCAGATCATTCATATGAATTTGACATTCTCATGCTAAAATTCACGTTTGGTTTTGCGCACTTTCAGACACGTCGCATGCTTGTAAGGCTGGGCCCCAGACTGGATTTTAAGTCCAGGCCCTTTAAATTGCTACTTAGTGCCAGGTATTCTGAGCTAGTGCTTTCCAGTTCTTTTCTTGGTTTTGTAAATTTCCCAAAATTATCCATGGGAGATTCAGATTACCTGACAGGTAATCATGGCTCCCTTCTCTTTTAAAGACCTCTATACAATTGTCCCTGAGGGAGTACAAATGCAAACCCACTACTTGCCAATGCTTTTCAACACCCAAGACCTTGGAATTAAACTTTTGCACTATTCAGTTATACTGCATCAAGTAACATCTACGGAATACATTTTCACAAGTGAAACATTCTCAGAATTATCTAGTAAGTCAAGCTACCTCTTATTTTAGCAGCTCAGCCAGTTGTTTTCAAATAATGTTTAGGTGTGAAATCATTACCATGAAAAACTCAACTGTGGTATATCTTGGTTTTGTTTTGTTTGGTTTTTCTTTTTACACTCTCCATTAACAAAGAAAACCTGGTGAGTGGAATGCTGCAGGAACACTAAATTAATGACTTGATAAATATATATGCTGAAATGTTTCTAAGAGGGATTTATTATTCCTGAAGTATAATAAAATTACAGCATTTGTTGATTCTGACTTTGTTATTATACTTTCTCTGACCTATTTGTTAAAAACCGTTTGCATGTATGTGCATATGTGTTTTTTGTACAAAGCAAACCTGTGGAACTCTATCAGAAAATAGCACTACTGACATTATTATGATCGAGCAAAGAAAGCAATATAAAATTAATTTGCTGAGAAGTTAGGGAGTAGCAAAATTATCACTGCATCCATTTAACTCACCATTTAAGTCAATTTGCTTTATTCTTCCACCAGGTTCTTGCCTCATTCCCTGCTCTTGGATTATGACCTCTTCTCTCATGCCCTACGATCACTCTGTGACTAGCTATTGATCATGGTTTTTTACATCTTTCTCACTCATTGTGTGGCCTCAGTGCCTTATTTGCTGCGCTACTCTGACCCTCTGTGGATGGAAGATTTACTAATGCCCTCAGAGGCTTTTGTTTGTGTTTTTTTTACTATGGAATCTGAGCACGTAACATAAACTGATGTCTTGACCTTCACAATACCTCTGTGAGACAGTCATCTTCCCATTTTACATATGAAGAACTCAAGGATAGGGCAAAAGTGCTATACTAAAAGGTGCAGAGGTTTGTTTGGTTTTGTTTTACATCCAATTTGTACGACATAAATTAGCTAGCCTTTTAAACTAATGTATTCAACCAGTCAACAGTTCTGATTAGCTCCTTTTCAAGTAGCCCTTCTGCAGACCAGACCCAGATATCCCTTACACAAAGAATGAAGCGCACTTTAATAAGTGCCTCTGAAAAGTATTGATTTTCATTAGTTTCCCAACAATTCATGAGAGGGTTTTTTTGACAGAGTTAAAATGAAGTTCTCCAGAGCAGCTTGTACCCTTTTAAACCATGACTGTCTTATCTTTTCTTCAGCTCCTTGTCTCACTTTAAACACTCTAATTTTTTGCAACAAATGCAACATTAATGATACAGGTGGCATTACACTGCTCCCTCTGACCACAATGCACAGCTCATATGAACAAAATACAAATAGGCAATGAAACACTCTTT
>NW_010311557.1:29160-31672 GCF_000700745.2 Antrostomus carolinensis
CATTAAATGACACATACTGACACAGTCCAGAAACTGAGCTGATATTAGTCTTGTTTTCTGATGGAAACAGCTCTCCTATCCCACAGCAGGTAACAATTTTTTTTAAGTCCATTTGCCAAACTACCCAAGTATTACATTTCCCAATTAAGTCGTTTTAAAATACTCTCGTTATGGATAAACCTAAGAGTTTTTTCCCCAGAATCTTTCTGGTAAATGACAGATTTTTTTATTTTTTTTTTTTTCTCGATATATATAAAGCTTATGGGAAATATTATGCTACCATAAGCTGCTTATAAAGGGTTCCCATAAGTGACAGTGTTACAGACTGTCACTAGAAACGTGCTTGTTTTGGAGGCTCAATTAATTCAATAACCTCCAGTTAGTGAAAGCTAGCTTTGGCTTTGGTAATTTCCTGTATTTTTTTATTGCTGACGGTTACATCCATCTTTGAAACAAGCTTCCAAGATATGATAGATGATTTGAAGACCAGCCAATTTAATCAAACAGGCCAATCCCTATATTCCTATGAGTTAGTCTGCAGGAACATGGTCTTTTCTGAATGTATTTTTTTTATGCAGGAAAGCTTAAAATTTAATTAGGTTCACGTGAACTTGGAATTAAACCTTTCTAAGGATTTCATGTTGATTTTTTAAAAAAGCTACAGCTGGGCTTTTCCTTGCATAAATATGATTATCAGATGATTTTTTGGCTTAAAAGGGAGAAAAAAAATCCCCGTTATTTATTTAGCTAACTGATTGAGTTGCAAAGTGCCACTTAGCATGCTTTTGAAAAGATAACTGGGAAGCCAATATTACAGTAAAATTAGTTGGTGCAAACGAATTAATTCTAATTTTCTGTTTAATTAATAGGAATAACTGTTTATTAGAGAAAGGGACATTCAGCTGTAGATTAAAGAAAAAGATCATTTTAAAATCCTGATAAAATCAAATTAAATGCCAGCCCTTCTCCTTTTGGGTTATTAAACATGCGGGAGCATGGCATCAACTGTAGCTAGGGAAAACGTTTTGTTCTTTATTTAAAAAAAAAAAAATAAAAAAGGAAAATTAGTAAATCAACCTTGGTTATGATCTTATGTGGGTTTATGGTATTTGACAACAGCTGTCCTTAAAACACTCAAGGCTTGGGGTCCATATAGAGCCAGTCACTTATCCAACCGGCAGGGTGTGCAGGTTTCTTAACTCATCTTGTTTTATGGACGCTTTTCTAAGCATAGCACGAGCCTGTTGTAAACTATTCATCTACTTGCTTCAGCAAATGAAGAGCTTTAACTGTTGTTTCAAGATTGTGCTGGGAAGGAGTATGTCTGGTCTATTTTTAACAGCTTTGTGTCAGAGAAAGAGGTGTCTTCTAAAGGCTTTTCAAAGTAGAGAGATCTTAAAAATGTACCTTACTTTATCAGTTCACAGTGCTTACGCAAACAGAAATGAGACAGGGAAGAGGAAGGTCAAACCTGCATTAACACCGTTGCACGTGTTAACTGCCAGGAGAAAGAGCAACATGCATCTGAACTGAATGCATTATGCAGAGAAGACAGGAGATGCTATTCCGGCAAAGTCAAACTTCTCTTTCATGCAAGCTCCCATGTGATAAAGCTTAGAAGTACTATTTCCTTTCAGTAACGTAAGAAGCATAAACTAAAATGAATTATTATGAATCTGACACGATGTTTTTAACAACAAAGGCAGAAGGAGGTTTACAATGCTTTGTTTTAAAGTTTCAAGACATCAAACATATTTTTCTGTTTCTAGCAACAAAAAAATAAATTTCTGAGCACTATCATTCTAATAAAGCACTACTTCTTTGCAGGAATTATGCTTGCTGCTACAGAGAAAAATTTACCAGAAGTTGACCTCCTTATCTTGAATGTCATATGTAGCAAGTAGCTAAATCTGACACCAAATGATTTTAAGAAGAAAATTCAAAGTCAAGCCATTTGCTTTGAAAAAGCCATTTGAAACCTTTTGGGGACATATATAGAAAACCAATTTAAAACTCTCTTTCACTCTCAACTGATTGAGATTAATTTCAACAAATCCAGTGTTTGCTATGTATGGAAGATCTCCTCTCTTACCACAAACCCTGGAGTCTTTGGAATACTCCCTCATTCTGCTGCTTCCTGTATCAGTGCTCCCTCATTCTGCTCTCGTAATTCACTCAGATTTGTTTTAATCTTCAAGAAAACATCTCTTCAGTTATTCAGTCTAAGCCTGCTGTACCTGTCCGTGGGAGAAGGGCCTGGCTTTCCCTGTGACACAATGAAGCAGCAGCCCACAGCCTCACATCAGGCCATGCCAGGGATGTGCAACCTCAGCTTTGCTTGTTGCCCACCTCTGTCTCTCCACTGACAATACTCGAGGACTGGGGCAGAAGTTATGCTGGCTGGCACTACCTCTGTTGGAAAGGAGCATTTGTATTTGTAACACAAAGCAGACATGATTTTAGAACCTGATGCCTTCAACATGGAATCAGAGAATCATAGAATGGTTTGGGT
>NW_010311558.1:0-10559 GCF_000700745.2 Antrostomus carolinensis
AATTCTTCACTGTGAGGGTTGTCAGACACTGTAATAGTCTGACCAGAGAAGTTGTGGATGCCCCCTCCCTGGAAGTGTTCAAGGCTGGGTTGGATGAGGCTTTGAGCAACCTGGTCTAGTGGAAGGTGTCCCTGCTGATGGCAGGGGGGTTGGAACTAGATGATCTTTAAGGTCCCTTCCAACCCAAACCATTCTATGATTCTATGAATATATTGAATTTTGATGGCTGCTTGAAATACTGGTTGTATCACAGATTTTTTCAATTCAGGCATAAAATACAAATAAGGAAATATTTATTGCAAGTCTGGTTTATAAATTACATTGATCAAAGAAAGTCCTAATAAAACAGACATGAGTTTGAAGATTACACTTGACCTTCTGTCTTATATAATAAACAAAGAGAATTGGGGATTTGCCATGTTTTTACATGTATGAAGTACATCCTAGATAACCTGTTTATTTTTCCTAATACCAGTAATTGGAAAAAAAAAAAAATCAGTTAACTCTACATCCAAACATTATTCACACAACTAAATGCACAGGAAGGGAAAAATAGAGTAAAGAAGGATTTTACTGTTGGAGTTGACAATTTTGGGAATGAGTGAGAAATTTTATTAAAAGCAGGAGACCTTCTGTGGTGGGCTGCTTATGTTCTCTCACAGGCTTTCCATAGGAAAACAGAGGATACTGAATATACTACTTCCAAGTATCAGAATATTGGATGCTCATCATAGTGTTCTAGAATCCTGAACTGTATAATTGTGAAATGCTTTCTCTTTCACTTGAAAGAAAACAAAGGATAAGTTTCTAACCCTGTATCTGCAGAGACTTATTGAGAAAATGAATTAAAGCCTCAAATCAAAAGGAAAAATAGACATACTTCATAAAACTTTACAATGTTTGATGAGTTATTTTGAATAAATAAGAGGACTAGATATTTTGTTTAATAAGGAACTCATCATACTTTCAGAAGTGTAGAGTAATACACTTCTGAAGGTAATACACAAGTTTCTGGAGTTCTGTGTGGTTTTTCTAAAAAAAGTCAGTATTTTTTTTAATTATATATGGAAAAAACTTCGCTACCCCTTTTATTTACCAATAAGGTCTGAAATGTAAAGAAAAAAACACCCAAATATCTATGCTCAGAAAAACAGTGGGCAAATCAGAAAACCTTAAACCTATGTAAATCTGCATGAGTTTAAAATTTGTGTCCATTATTTCTGGGTTACCAATATTTTTGACTAGAATTTGCGTGAATAAAGACTGACTTTAACAAATTATTTTAAAATACATATGGATTTCTTTGTTTCAGACAGATTTAAATTCCAAGAATACATAGGGGTAAGGGAGAAACACCCTTTTCCTCAAAACAGTTGCTATTTTTCACACAGGCATCTCTGTATGAGCCATACTGCTTCACTGTTTCTTCCTTACTCAAAAAGATAAAAGTGCAGGATGAATTATGTCAATGAAAAAAAAGGCAAAACCAAACTAATCACTCAGAAAAATTATCTAAACAGAGTGCTGACTTACATAGTTATGAAATCTCTATTTTCACTTTGTTCAATTTATGATATTTGTAATGCAACTATCTAGAATTTGAAATGCTTACAAAACCTTCCAGAGAACTTGACATCTGTATTTAATAATAGACTCTACTATGTCAGCAAGATGAATATCACTCTGTTATCCTGAGAGATACAGGTTTTGATATTTGAAACACTGTTTGTAAGGAAGCTTCAAAGACATCTCATAGTGTGGTGGTTTCACTTGACTAGCACTTGGCAAGCAACCCAACATAGCTGCTCACTCATTCTGTTCCCCCACCTTGGGAGTAAAGGAGAGAATTGGAAGGGTAAAAGTAAGAAAATTTGTGGGTGGAGATTAAACCAATTTACTAATCAAAATAAAATAAAATAATATTATTAATAATAATTATTAGTAATAATAATAACAATAGCAACAACAATAACTAATAATAGAATATGTACATCAGTGAAGCACAGTGCAGTTGCTCACCACCCACTGACCGATGTTCAGCCTGTTCCCAGCAAGTGATCCCAGAGCAGAGACAGTCCTGAAGCTGAAACTGCAATCCCAGAAGAGCAATCCCAAGCCATCCCTGAGAGAATCCCCTGCTTTCTGGTTATTGCTCATTAATATACTGAACATGACGTGATATGAAATGGAATATCTCACTGGCATATCCAAATGCCAATTTGGGTTTAGCTAATTAGTATGCTTTTCCTTGCCTTAGTCCTTTGCATTTGCACACTAGTAAAACATGAAGTCCTTGGACCCCCAGTAGCAACTAAAAACATTAGCACCTTATCAACATTATTCTCATAAAAATATCGTACTGAAACCAAAACACAGTGCTTTCTACCTACCAAAAATAAAATTTTCACACTTTTCAATATATATATATATATATATACACATATGCAGTTATACATACAAATAATATTCCCTTAGTTTATGGGCCATTTATTGAGTCCATTTAGTCCATAGCCTTGAGTTCCACCTGTCATGACAATCTTTCAAGGCAGGAGAGAAGATTGCAGAGTTCTCTCAGTCAATGGAGCAAGTGACATCAGACATAGCAGGAGGATGGTGTGTAGTCTCTATTGCATGCTGTATCTGCAACTCATAGCTGGCATATCTGGTGTGATCCATGCTTAGGGTCTCCGGGTTGAAGATGTTGATCTCGAAGAAGTTGTTGGGTTTGGTTCCATCATAGTTTATTCTTCATCAACCTGGTCAAATTCTTTATTAAAAGTTACTAGTATAATACACAACAACCATAGCAATGATGATATACCAATTCATTGGCTATTTTCACCCAAATTCAAATCCCCTTGAGGTACACATTTGACTTCCCCATCCTTCTGCATCACCCACCGAGTACACCCAGGTCCTTGAGCAAAAGTAATCACACAAATGGGTTTATCTTTACCTGATGCAGGAATAACCCAGACTCTTCCCTAACATATTTTTAATGTGAACCACAGGGACTTTACCCCCTTCCACAGTACATAAAGTTTTGATTGAACAGGGCCACCTCTGTTGGCAGATTGTCTGGTGTCGACCAACCAGGTGGCTTTTGCTAAATTTGTGTCCCAATGTTTAAAAATTCCACCACCCATTGCTTTGAGTGTGGTTTTTAGCAGCCCATTGTATCGTTCAACTTTCACAGAGGCTGTTGCCTGATAGGGAATGTGGTACACCCACTCAATGCCATGTTCTTTGGGAGTGTCTATAAGATTGTTTAGGAAATAAGTTCCATTGTCTGTTTCAGTTCTTTCTGGGATACCATGTTCCCACAAGACCTGTATTTCAAGGCCTAGAATAGTGTTTTAGGTGGTGGCACGGGGCACGGCATATGTCTTCAGCCATCTGGTGGTTGCTTCTACCATGGTGAGCACGTAACGCTTACCACTGCAGGTTTGTGGGAGCGCAATATAGTCAATCGGTCGGGCCTCTCCATATTTATATTTTAGCCATCATCTTCCATACCAAAGAGGCTTTAACCTCTTGGCTTTCTTGATTACAGCATATTTCATATTAGTGAATAACTCATGCAATAATGTCCATGGTTAAGTCCACTCACTACAAAAGCTACAAAAACATCTCACAGGTATCAGGCAAGGTAAAATTACAAGGACAAGCCAATTTCATTTCCATCTTAGAGATCTTCACAGGTAGTAGTCTCAGAAATCAAAGCCCATATGTTCTTTGATAAAAATTAATGCTAATAAAGTTGTAAAGACGAAAGTGAACTATAACATTCTTGAGAAGTATCAGTAAAAGTAAATTTGTCTGCTTTGTGTAACATTGTTCCAGACCTGTATTAATAGTCTGCATACATATTTTTATAATAAAATCACAGTAAAACAGAACTCTGTATTGGGATCCCAGTCTAATTTCAAGATATGCTTACCACAGGGAGCATTCTCTCCCACTCCATATCAAAACAAAGTATCAACAGGCACCACAGTCTGTCCTATCAGACAGCCTGGAACCAAACTGTGCAAGCTGGATGAGAAGAGCAGCATACCACAATAGCACATCTGTCCCATAGTGCAATCACAGCCAACACATGCCCTGACTGCAACAGAAGATATCAAAAAATCTAGTCTAGTTTTTTTCTATTCATTGGAGTTCAGCTTTTGCTCTGTTTCTTAGCTGTCAATTTTAAAATGGTTTTGAAGTTTGTTTGTTTTCCCAACAGACCTCAAACCACCATGATGGTAACATATGTCTATGTCATTTGATTTGAGGAACTGCTTTTTTTCTTTCTACCTTTTCAAAGCCAAAATTTCTTCTTCCTTTGTAGGTATCTGTATGTTCTATAAAGAAGAATAATTCCTGGATAAGTTTGTGATTCCTCTTGGAGAGTGGGAGAGATGTTATTGCAAATTCTTTGAGAAAATTGAACAGATTGAGATCTAATGATACTGTAATTTATTGTAAGCCATTGTGTAAGATAACAAGACAAAGAATTAAGGAAGGAATTTCAGTAGATTTCAGAAAGTTTAGCAAAATATAATCTTATAGTATTTTCATATAGCATTACAGCAATTTTACAAATTTGATCCATTTCAAAAATTAAAAGAGAAAAAACATCTCCATCTATTTTAAAACAAGTCTTATTATATTTTTCTGCATTTAGGCTTGCTGTGAAAATACAGTCTGCCCATTGTATAGTCATATATGTAGATAGTAAAACTATTGGAATAACTGCCATTATGACTACTGTTAAGTTATAGCATCCAATGTCAGTGTCTATAACAACTTGTACAACAGCAACAGCAAAGTGTAATATCTTCTAATAACTAATATTTTGTTAAAAATCATATTTTTATTACATAGTGTCCATCACAGACAGAATTCTAATCTACTAGGTTATAAATTCAAATAAGAAGGGTTGAATTTCCTTTCCCCCAGATGAGCTCCCCCAGCCTTTCTCTCAGGTCAGCAAGGCAAAGTGTTTTTTTCCTGGGTGGCAACTTACATGTATAGTCACTTCTGGAACCCTAGAAAAGTATGCTTTCTGTCTTTTGCCATGCTGCAGTATTGCAGCTTGTTGACCCCTCCTCACACTGAGGGCCATGGTCATTGCTACAAGAGTGCAGCAACCCCTCTTGCTCCCTGACAAGGTTTTGCCCAGACCCGAGCGCTGCAGCCAAGACTAATCCAAAAGGCAGCCTTTGCCTTCGCTGTTCGACCCTTCCTTTTTGACCAGAATGTGTAGCGTGTACAAAAACCACGGTGTACATAAAAACAAACAAAAGATATTATGTAAGATATCAAAGATCCAGTAAACTGTATCTAGAACGATGGTCTTAAAATACCACCTTTCTGTGATTACAGTGACTCTGGTAAATCAGTGGAGATGTACAGACTTGGAGAGTTAAATTTACCATGAGGAGGATTTCAGGAGGTCTCACATACCTTTCTGATAGATGTGTTGGAGTTTGCTTTTTGTTTTGTTCTGTGTTATGAAGTTCACAGGCATGCTAGTACCTTTCTCTCATCTAGAATCTGAGAAAGAAAATAGTAATCTTCTTTAAAGATTGAGATTGTTTTATGTTACTCTATCTCTGAAATAATTTGAAGAACCACAAATAGGAACACTGAACTTGTAAACTAAGTTTCCTACTTTGTGCATACTTATTCCTTTCATTTTTTGTATACATACGATTTTAACTTTTCTCTTGTCATTCTTCATAATAAGGGGAACATCTTGGAAGGAACTCAAAATAAGAGTATGCAAGTAGAAATAGTTATTTTTAGTTACCTCTTTTGAGCATTTTATGTATTACATGGACATCCTAGTGGGTCATTCTCTCCATGAGATGTTATTATTTGTGGTACTTCTTAGTCTGGGAAATAATAGACTAAATTATTTTAATCTGTGTATTTTAGATATCCAGTAGAGGAGATGTGGAGTTTTGCGTAAGTTATTCATCATAGCTGTATTTGGAAGTGTTTCAATTTGGGATTGAATATAGCTTGTCTTTTTGATTTATATGCTTTTATGTACAAAAAGTTGCAGCTATATACATGAGGACAGAATTAGGTCCACTGGGTTATTACTATTCATTGAAGAAAATGCAGAAAATTTGCTAGTATTGCAGTCTTTTTTTTTTTTAATTTAAAACCAGCAATAAGTGGAAGGTAAGATCCATTTATAGAAGATTTTATCCATATTCTTCTGAACAAGAAGCATAGTTTTGCTTTGACATCATTTAAAGGGCAAGATGAGAACATATTGAAGAAAACTAATGTACCTTCACTCCTTCAAATAAACAGAATGACCTATTCCCGAAATCTGAAGTAATCTGGTTTTTGTATTTTGTATTGTAAAGTTTTCATCATGTGACTTAGCAGTGGGAATAGAAATGTTATTACTGGACAGATATATATGATAACTCTACTTAAAATCTAAAGTCAAAAAGCTAAAATAACCTGCTGAAAGGTTAGTTTTACTCGAATCATGTCATAGATCATGTGCTAGGAGATCAGCTTAGTTCTGCAAAACGAATTCTGTGAGACTGCATATTTTGAGAACTGGGGAAACACTATTAATTTCCTTGTATTTTTCTTATGTTAATGGTTAAATATCCACTCTGGTAGTATACAATGTTTTAAAAAGTAAACAATGGCATTAGAGTTTTCATGTGTGAGGGAAAAAGTAAGCGGAATGGTCTGTAAGGTCTGTAAAGGAATAACCAAAGTGTAGCTGGCAACTAAGCACGTTTTGGCCACATGTCAAATCAAATTGCCCAAAAGAAACACAATTTTGAATTATTTTTTTAAAATGCCCTATATACACAACAAAGTCATATAAAATTAATCTTCCCTGTGTCCTATGGAAGACTGAACAGTGAAAATTAAATCTCACAATAAAATATCACTGTTGCACACTAAGGACCATATTCCAAAGTGATGGCAAATGCACACCAGGGAATCCTAGCACTTCAAGCCCCTTTAAAATAAATAAATAATGAAAGAGGAGTAGGAAGCCCTATGGAGAGAGAAAAAGGAAAATATAATGAGAACTCAAGACAGGCTAGTGCTAAAAATATCACAATATGATTTACAGAAATAACTTCCAGTGATTAAAATATAAATGAAAAACATAGAGTTCTTTTGTGGTTTTAACCACAAAAAAGATTTAGGAGGGAGATTAAAAAAAAGATTTAGGAGGGAGATAACCTCTCAAAACCAATTTTGCTTATCTTTCATTGCTTAGTAAAATGTATTTATATGCAATTGTTGTTAAGTGGACAAAGGTATTCATACCAATTATTAAGTCCAGTGTTGCCTCCTGATCATGTGGCAGAGATTTTAGCTCTCTCTTCAATGCACCAGTGTAATCGATAGGGGAATATATTAATATCATTTAGACAAGATCAACTACATCTCCTTATTGAGATTTTTTCAAAGTATCTTCCAGCTGATGTGTTCCATATATGGAACATACATATGCAACATATGCACACATTGTGGATCACATGTAGGTTGAAACCCCAGAACAAAATCTGGGCTTCTTTAATATTGTAATTTAGATTCATCCGAAGGAAAATAAATACATAAATAAACTGGCCTTAAGAACAGACACTTAATAATTACTTAATGTTATTAATTCCATCTATTCTAGGTGTTTATAAAATAACCAAACTGAAGAGATTTTCCTTCTCTTTCAAAAAGAAAAAAAAATTCTGCTGAGACATGTAAATCTTGTTTTTTCTCACAAATGTCATTGTGACATATCATTCAAGTTCTGACAGTTTGAAGTTTGAACTGAATTGCTGAATTTGGAAGAATAATACTTTTCCATAAGAAATAAAAATAACTATTTTAAAGAAAAAGATTTGTAAAAGCTTTCTTTGTATGTTTGAGGTCTACAATTAAGAACTGATTGAAGGATGTAAGACTGAAGAAGTGCTTGATATATGCATGTGCATAAATGTGAATAATATCTGATGGGACACCAATATCTCATCCTACAGAAAGAAAAAGCTGAATCTAAGAACTGAAGAAAATTTCCATGAGGTGTTTTGATCTTTAATGGACATGGAGAGCCCACTGAAGCAGCTTTATCACTCCCTCTACTCAAATGGAGAGGGTAGAGAAAAATATAACAAAAGCCTCATGAGTCAAGATAAGGACAGGGAGAGATCGTTCACCAGTTACCATCATAGACAAAACAGACTCAACCTGGAGAAATTAGTTTAGACAGCCTGTCTCACCATGGCCTTCATCACTGGCTGTAGGAGAATCTCTGCTCTGGTGTCTGGAGCACCTCCTCCTCCTTCACTGACTTTGGTGTCTGCAGAGTTGTTTCTCTTACATATTCTCACTCCTTTCTTTGGCTGCTATTGCACAGAGTTTTTCCCCGTTCTTAAATATATTATCACAGAGGTGTTACCATCATTGCTGATGGGCTCGGCCTTGGTCAGCGATGGGTCTATTTTGGAGCTATCTGGCATTGGCTCTGTCAGACACAGGGGAAGCTTCTCACAACTTCTCAAAGAAGCCACCTCTGTAGCACCCCCCCCTACCAAAACTTAGCCACGCAAACCCAATACAATCCATTAGTATTTTATTTACAATTACATATAAATGTACTGAAAAATGGCTTTCTGAGAGACAGGAATTTAAATTCTGAAAAAACATTGGAAACAACACAAAACTTGAAATTGAGATGTGAGAATTACAACATTAGTATGAATAAACCCAATATTTGCATTTAATTGACAATTTAAATATTAAAAAAACCCTCTTAAATTCAGTTACTTCTTTTTCTATACATATTTTTTACTATACCTAATTTAAAATTAAATAAGAAAAATATTAGTGTAATTTCCTGTCCTCCATGTGACAGTTCCACTGGGCTAGCCCTTGGCCATCAGCCAACACAGCTGTTCCTCCACTTCCCCCCCACACCTAGGGGATAGAGGAGAAGACTGGGAGCAAGGATAAGGAGGCTTGTAGGTTGAGATAAGAACAGTTTAATAATAGAAATAAAAGAAAACCTAAAAACCCCTAATATTAAAATAGTAGTGATAATGATAACTATAATAAAATATACCAAGGAGTGATACACAGTAAAACTGTTCACCACCAGCTGACTAAGCCCAGCCCGTTCCCAGATAATGATCCCAGAGGAGCAACAATCCCAAACTGAAACCACAATCCTGGAAGAGTGAGAACCCAAGTGAAAGCCAGAGAGAATCACCCACTTTCCAGTCAGCCCCGGATAATATACTAAACATGACGTGATATGATATGGAATGTCTAATCGGCACATCCAAATGCCAGTTTTGGGTTTTGCTATTCACTGCACTTCTCCTTCCCAGTCCTAATGCAGCTGTGAACCAGCCAAACATGATGGCCTTGAGCTCCAGCAGTAACTAATAACATTAGTACTTTTATCAGTGTTCTTCTCATAACAAGCCTTACACTGAAACCAAAACACAGCTATTCTAGCTACTAAAAAGAAAATTAACTCTATCCTAGCAAAACCAGGACACTCCAACTTAGCAACAGAAAGAAAAATTATCTGTATTAAAATAAACTTTCTTTCCTAGCATGCTTTTGTCATAAACGAAGGCCAAAATTTCTTTACAAGTGACCTGGATCTTTTGATATGATTGTTCAGAAAAGATACAACCAATTCTTTAGGATTTACAAAGCAGAAGAAAAACCTAAGAATTAAAAGAGAATTAAATCTAGACTTTCATTCAAAGTAGAGTAAATTTATGGAATAAAGTGTCAAGTAAATCTAAGACAAATGGAATTGAAATTGAAATAGATAATACATAATGACATATACTATAAAGGTTTTATAACCAAGACTTTGTGGACGTTGATTAATGTCAAGAAGAAAGTGATAAGTGAACTTTGCAGACTATCCTAGATTAGTGTTCTGATTTTAGTACTTGGTTTACTTTACGGTTCTGATTTTTGATGCACAAGAAGGAATTAGACTGTCCTTCAGTCATGTAATTTTTTTTTCATTTTTACATTTTCCTTTTTGCCTTTTGCCATTGACTTCTGTTGTTTTTTGCAAATAGGACCTGTATTAACTTACAGATGCTTTCTGAACATGCATGTCCCAAATTCAGTACTGATACAGGCCTTACAATATGTTTTTCCTGCAAAAATATAACTCTCATTCACTAGCTCATCCCCTAACCAAAGTCTAGAAGACTGCAGAAGTCCATATATTCTTTGTTCAGCTGAAGTAGCTTGTAGAAAATTATGGTTTCAGCCAATATTGATCTTTTTAGCATTACTCTTTAGTGTAGATGAAATAGCTTAAAAATCACAGAAAAAATTATATATCACATCAGCATGCATGTAAATAGGAGGCACTCAATGTCATATTCTCCTCTTATACATTCCTACCAAAATCAGTGTATCTTTGCAGATGAAATCAGAATAACATGTCCAAAACTGTTATACATAGGACAATTCATTGCATAGCTGTAGCAGGGGAAATATATATATATATATTCCACAATTTAGAAACCAAATTATAAATATAT
>NW_010311559.1:0-3578 GCF_000700745.2 Antrostomus carolinensis
GCTGAACAAACCAAGCAACTTCAGCCTTTCCATGTACAGCTTCCCCTCTAAGCCCTTCACCCATTTAGTGCTGCTCCTCTGGAGACAGTGGAGTTGCACAAAACCTCCCAATCTCTTTGAAACACTCACGATCTGCACATCTGGGCGTGTTGGGCAACTCCGAAGTTGCCTGAGCTGGAAAAAACTGGCTCAATCCAGACTTTCAGACTGTGAATCTGGTATTTCTTTTACATTCAGACTCCAGATTCTGACAGAAGTTTTTTTCTTAGGTATGGGAAAGTGTTTCCACCCCTCTAGACTCACACTGAGCACACACAGATATTTGACAGTGACAGCCGGCGCGGGCCTGGATGTGCATAATGAGATTATTCAGCTGTTAAAGCCACCTTTTATTCAGAGGCAAGAGTCAGCCCAAATATAAGGCTCTGTTTACTGATGCGGAGTTTTAGGTCTCCTCTGCCAACTGGTACAGGACCAGACAGGTTGTTTTGGGTTTTTTCCAGGGAAGAGCTCTCCTCCCTGTTGTTTTAACTTCATTGCCCATTTTGCAGACACATCTAAAAATCTCTGGAAAAGCTTGAGAGGAGGAAGTCACGCTTGTTATTTACACAGATTGTTCAAATGTCCCTGCTACACAAAGATTTCTTTTACTTGCCAAAATCTTGAGTTACCAGGTTGATTAATCTGATTCACTAGAGTAGAGAAGATCCACGTGCTAAACACAGAAAGGAAGGGGTTAAATGGGAGGGTGACTCCATGTTAGTGATGTGGCTTTATTTTCCAAAGGTGCCAATCCTCTAGCCTGTCAATGGAGGCCTTTGAATTATTCTCTTTTGGACTGGTTTGAAAAGGCACACTCAGCATTATATTGGGCTTAAATATCAGTTTCAGTGGCATTATGACAAGAAATGTTTTGATTTTTTTTTTTTAAGCATATTGCTGCCTTTTCTAACATGAATAAAATGCACTATCACTACAATTTTGAAAGAAAACAAAACCTCCTTCTGTATTTATACCACATTCCCACACAGCTACAACCATGTTGGAACTGTCTTTTGTAAAGACCATGCAAGTAAATCTTGTTTTACCTTTGTTTGGAAAAGCTTTTCCTTCTCAAGCGCCCATTTTATTTGTGGCTACTTACATACTGATCAAGTTTTCCTACTAACTTACCAAAAAGAAAACCAGGTAGATGTCATTGCCAGAGTCTCAGATACAAAAAAATACCTTTTAATTTTTTTTAATTCCTGAAGCTCTTCTTCCCAACTTTTTCAATATGTTTCCTCAGTTACTGGCACCAAACACGCACAGAGTATTCAGGGAGGAATGACAGTTGTGCCAAATGCTGGCCTAATGTAGAATCTGTAGGTGTACTCAGTATTTCCTTGGAGCCAAATCCAGAAAATGATCTTTTTTTGCCAAGTGGGATGATATTCATATAACTTTTTAAGACCCATCTGTTTTATTCCCACGATTTTTAGATTATTTATAGTCACTGTTTCCTGGAAAGAAGCTACATTTTAGTGCATGTTCTCTTTCATCATGTACAAGCTTATAGAATCATAGAATGGTTTGGATTGGAAGGGACCTTAAAGCTCATCCAGTCCCAACCCCCCTGCCATCAGCAGGGACACCTTCCACTAGACCAGGCTGCTCAAAGCCTCATCTAACCTGGCCTTGAACGCTTCCAGGGAGGAGCAGCCACAGCTTCCTTGGGTAACCTGTTCCAGTGTCTGACCACCCTCACAGTGAAGAACTTCTTCCTAATATCTCATCTAAACCTCCCCTCTTTCAATTTAAACCCATTTCCCCTTGTCTTGTCATTAGTTGCCCTTATGAAAAGTCCCTCCCCAGCTTTCTTGTAGGTCCCTTCAGGACCTGGGAGGCCGCTATAAGATCTCCCCGGAGCCTTCTCTTTTCCAGGCTGAACAGCCTCAACTCTCTCAGCCTGTCCTCATAGGAGAGGTGCTCCAGCCCTCGGATCATCCTGGTGGCCCTTCTCTGGACTTGTTCTAACTGGTCCATGTCTTTCTTATGTTGGGGGCTCCAGAACTGGACACAGTACTCCAGGTGGGGCCTTACAAGAGCAGAGTAGAGGGGCAGAATCCCCTCCCTTGACCTGCTGGACACGCTTCTCTTGATGCAGCCCAGGATATGGTTATTGGCCTTCTGGGCTGCAAGCGCACATTGTCTCATGTCTTATGTCTCATCCTGTTAAAATAAATCACATTTGCTTATGTACAGTCCATCTTGATGCTCAGATCCAAGAGAACAGCTCTTCACCACATACCTCCAGGTGACAAACTTTGTCAGGACTTACTTGTGGGAAGCTTTTTCAGGTTGCTATAACTACTAAAGTGGCAAGGCCTATAATCCCTTTAGAAATACTCCTAGCTGCTGATGATTTTCTGTTTAAAATATTGCAAGTTTAGATCTGTTAGGTAGTCAGCCACATAATTTTTTAGTATATACAACCTCGATTTTGAAACATTTCTAGTTTTCTTAGTAAGGACATCAGGTAGTACTGAATCAACCTCCCACAGGAGTCTTCTCTAGGACAGGCTCTCTGTGCCAGAAGAGTCCCCTTGCAGAGCCAGAGAATGTGTCCTCAGCAGCGGTGTTTCTGCTGGTGCAGGTACCACTTTCTCACATTTAAACATGAACCAAAGTCAACAAAACCTTTTATTGACCTACATACAGTTACAGCAAGGCTTTTGCCACATGTAATCATGGACTACACAAGATTATTATGCTGGCAAAAGTCTGCAAAGTACTTTAAATCTTTATTAACCGAATTTTGAATCACAGAAAAAAGCCAGCAAGTTGACTTGACGAGATAAATATTTGATAAATCCATGCTTAGACTTGATTAAAGCAGTAAGTGAACCTGTATATACAAATATCCCATTACTTCTCTAAGATCCACGTGGTGTAACTGAGCCATCTCATTTTCTCGTATTTAACTTCAGAAGATATTCAAACTTATTCCTCCTATCAGGGTTAATTGGGAAATATTCAGCTAGCTGTCTATCTGCTTTAAAGCAAAACCACATTGATATCTGCTATTTGCCTGTGCTATTTGCTCAAGAACTGTGGAAAAGTATTTCATCATCATGCAAATCTGCCTGCAACATTTGTCTTTTTCCCTGAGCACAGAATAGAAATATTTAACTATATCAATCTTTTCTGCCTCTTTACTGTCGACTCCACAGAATTATGCAATGTTGTAACATTATTTTCAAGGTTCTTTCTAATATACCTTGAAATAATCAATATTCAAAGCCACATTTCTACTATGCTTTACTCTGTTGGCCACCTGTCAGCTGTCCTTCTATAGCTGTATCCTTTTGCCTTCTTTGCAGCTTTAAAGGTCATTCACTTTTATTTTTCTCCCAAATTGGCTTTTATAAATCTGCATAAAACCAACAATACAGGCCCCAAGGATCACAAGTGGCTCCTCTCCAAGAACTGCAAATATCATAAAATCCCCAGCCAACTGTGGTGTCATAACTGATTCAGTTGCAAAATCCAGTTCCACCTCTTCCAAAAGCATATAACTGTGGTTTGATTTGAAGAAA
>NW_010311559.1:3633-5705 GCF_000700745.2 Antrostomus carolinensis
CAACCAAGTCTGTGGAAGGGTAACTTGCCAGTACCTCTGCTGACTCCCAGGCCTGCAGTCACACAAAGCTTCCAGAATCACAGAACGATTGAGGCTGGAATGGACCACACTGGCCACAAAAATGATCACAGGGGTGGAACACCTAAGAAAGGGTGAGAGACTTGGGGTTGCTCAGCCTGGAGAAGAGGAGGCTCTGGGGAGACCTTATTGTGACCTTTCAGTACTTGAAGGGGGCTTATAAGAAAGATGGAGACAAACTTTTCAGTAGGGCCTGTAGCAATAGGACAAGGGGTAATGGTTTTAAACTAAAAGAGGGGAGATTTAGACTAGATAGAAGGAAGAAATTTTTTACAATGAGGGGGGTGAAACACTGGAACAGGTTGTCCAGAGAGGTGGTAGAAGCCCCATCCCTGGAAATATTCAAGGTCCGGTTGAACAGGGCTCTGAGCAACCTGATGTAGTTGAAGATGTCCCTGCTCACTGCAGGGGGATTGGACAAGATGGCCTTTAAAGGTCCCTTCGGACTCAAACCATTCCATGATTCTGTGACCTCTGGAGGTCATCTGGTCCAACCCCCCCTGCTCAAGCAAGGCCACCTACAGGAGGCTGCCCACAACCACATCCAGATGGCTTTTGAATAACTTCAAGGATGGAGACTCCACAACCTCCCTGGGCAACCTGTGCCAGTGCTCGCTCAACCTCACAGTAGAAAAGTGTTCAGAGGTAACCTCCTGTGTTTCAGTTTGTGCCTATTGCCTCTGGTCCTGTCCCTGGGCACCACTGAAAAGAGCCTGGCTCTGTCCTCTTTGCACCCTCCCTTCAGGTATTTATATACATTGATAAGATCCCTCTGATCCTTCTCCAGGCTGAACAGTCCCAGCTCTCTCAGCCCCTCCTCACGTGTGAGATGCTCCAGTCCTTTCATCATCTTTGTAGCCCTTCATTGGATTCTGTCCAATATGTCCTTGTCTGTCTTAGGTACTGAGTAGCCCAGAACTGGACAGGTGTGGCCTCACCAGTGCTGGGTAGAGGGGACATGCTGGCAATACTAATGCAGCCCAGGATACCATTAATCTTCTTTACAGCAAGGGTGTGTTGCTGGCTCATGTTCAACTTGGTGTCCACCTGGATCCCCACATCCTTTTCTGCCCAGCTGCTTTCCAGCTGAGTGGCCCTCAGCATGTACTGGTGTGTGGGGCTGTTCCTCCCCAGGTGCAGGACTTGGCACCTCTCCTTGTGGAATTCCATGAGTTTCCTGTCAGGCCATTTCTCCAGCCTGCTGAGGCCCCTCTGGATGGCAGCATGACCCTCTCATGTATCAGCCTCTGCTCCCAGTTTTGTTTTATCTGCAGACTTCCTGAGGGAACACTCTCCCCCATCATCCAGATCATTAATGAAGATGTTAAACAAGACTGGACCCACTATAAACCCTTGGGGTACACCGCTAGTTACCAGCCTCCAACTGGACTTTGTGCCACTGATTACCACCCTGTGGACCTGGCCATTCAGCCAGTTTTCAACCCACCTCACTATCTGCTCATGCAGCTCATCAACAGCTTGTCAATGAGGACCTTCTGGGAGACAGTGTCAAAGGCTTTCTTTACTGAAGTCCAGGTGGGCAATGTCCACTGCTCTCCCCACATCTGCCAGGCCAGTCACTTCATCGTAGAAGTTCATCAAGGTGGTCAAGTGTGATTTCCCTGGATGAATCCACACTGACTACTCCTGACGACGTTCTTGCGCTCGTTGTGCCTGGAGATGGTTCCCAGGTACCTAAAACTTGAGGTGAAACTTTTCGATTTGGTTAAACATGTGGTTCTCTGTAACTCCTGTACTTTGTGGTAGGTTTTCCAGAGGTGATGAGGTTACTATATCTTTTCCCACTCTAACCACAACCCAGCATACCCTATGCACAAGATTAAGCATCGATACCTTTCAGCAGAGACTGTTTAATAGGAAATGCAGGCAGCTTTTTAATAGGAAACACCGGGAAACTGGACTATAGTCCTGAGGCGGCTGGAAGGATCACAGACACACTCTGGACATTCAGATCTAAAGGAGACACGCACAGC
>NW_010311560.1:0-1426 GCF_000700745.2 Antrostomus carolinensis
ATATATATATATATGAATGATCATAGACTAAACTAAATGAAGGGCAGACTAGAAAGACAGGGACGATAGCTCAGTGCTGATGAACTGCACTGTGTCTCTTTCCAGTTTGAAAGCCAGTGGAAGTACCTAAAACCATAGTTTCCTTATAGAAGTGAGTAGCACCCTGAGCACATTTTTCAGTACAATTGATCTAATTTGTATAGTAGAGACCTCTTGGTATCTGTGAAAGCCTAGTGTAGTGTATGGGAGATTGTTCTGTAGTTTCAGCTACGAATGTACTACTTTTATTTCACTTGCTTTTAAAAAACCTTGTGTAATTGAAAACCCACTCTGTATCCATTGGCATGCACTTATTCACAGAGTGCACGTAACCTTGAATAAGAGACAAAAAATATTATTGAGGAGCAGTTTGTGTTAGAACTGGATCCGAAACAAGAAAAACTTTTAAGGAAATGGTGTATGCACTGGTGAGAGCCTCAAGCTGTTGTTACCAAAACCTGTTAGGGCCATAACCTGGAAAAAACCCAAAAGTACTAAGGGGAGTCCGAGCAGGAAAAAAATGAAGCTTTTGGTCAAGGCATTTTGTTGCTGTCGTGATTAGAGCAGACTTGTTTCCAAGACACCAGGACAGTTTCTCCTTCTGAAGGCAGTTGAGCAGAGGAATTGGTACCATGGACACTCCCATAACAGTGGCAGCACCTGCCCAAACAAGCAGATCTTGGCTTCAAAAACCCCAGGCATTTAGAAACTCTTGCAGGTGTTTGTACAGCTTAAATTTTACTTTGCTCAAATTTTCCTTACCACAGTAAATTAATTTAGTTGGAGGACCTACCAGCAAACTGAGTCATAACGCTTACACAAAGACATTTGCAAAGACGGGGTGTTTGGTCATTTGTTCGCTGGGTTTTGCATTCGTAACTTATATTTGCTGGAGGGAAGAGGAGACAAGACACAGCACGCTCCCTTCCCGCAGCACACCCTGTGCTTGTTGCAGGCAGGCAGCTCGCAGTGCGCTTGCTCCGTGGGCTTTCCAGCAAGGACAAAGCAGCACTGAAAGCACTTGGCAGCAAATTATTAACTGAAATGATTTTACTTCAATAGATTTTTCCTGGTCTAAAGCTTTTGACTGCTATTTGGTTTAGGTTGAAATTGAGACTTGTTATCACTAGTAGTAATACTGTATTGCAATGTTATTGAGAGGCAGCAGGGTCTCTGGACTTCTAGGGCTGGTTTACTACATATTTGTGAGTTTTATGTTTCTTTTGTACCTTTGCTACTGCCTTTCTCTTTGAGGGGTTTGTGCAGTTGATTGGGTTTTTTAATGGTTTTGCTGATGATTCTTTATTCCAGATATTTTATCTGTCTCCAGGATGAGGTCTGGCTCAACGCTTCTTACCTTGAACACTGCAGTGTACAGTCTGCTTTG
>NW_010311560.1:1458-19880 GCF_000700745.2 Antrostomus carolinensis
TCTTTGCCACTTCTAGTCTTGTCATTTCATTGCCCATAATATTTCATTTGTCCCCTGGGTTGTTGGTTGGTTGGTTTTGGTCTATTTCCTTCAGTGTACACACCTGTTTAGAAAATGATTGGGAAGGCTTGGTTATATGAAGTAGGAGTCATGATGAAGCCCTGAGTTTCTGCAGTAAGACAATAAAAGATGGCCTTTGTATTGCCCTTAAATCAGCTGGGCTTAACTTGGAGCATGCTTGCTCTAGCTGGCCTCCAGGGTTACAAAGGCATTTTTTGTGTTTACAGTTGTAAGTGACCTCTTCCCAATTATTTAGTTTTACAGTTCTGCCAAGCCATGTGGAGGGCTGAACCTCCTCTGCAGCGGTACGGATGAGGCATACGCACTTAATTTGCTAGTTTTACCTAGTTTGTCACAGCAGCCCTGTAACTTACAGCCAACTCCTGTGCCGCTGCATAGCCTGTGCAAGCACACTGTGGAGTGCTGTTAGCAAAGGGGCTGGCTTGTCGATGGATCTCTGAACAGAAAACAGTTACTGTTTTCTGAGGATTCTGCTTCACTTTATGTTTGGAAGACAGGTTATAAAAGTTTAGAGCAATGCATGCCAGCATTTTATTGCCATAATTTGCTTAACTGTGACTACAATACTCCTATAATAGTAAAATATGGCGCCGAGTGGATAGGGTGAGTAAGAAGGTGCATGAGGGAGTGCAAAGCTGTACAGGCTTTGCTGGAATGAAGTGTGCGTGCTACTTGTACACGCTGCGTCACTGAAACCTGCGGGTGGTTCTTGGAGTGCGAGTCTGCCCTGCAATTGTGCTTCGTTTGTTTCTGCATTGCCAAATCTGTGTCCTTCTTGAAGTCAAGTGTGACCCACAGTCTGGTGGAGAGAAAGGCTGAAGTTGCAAGTGGAACTTGGGAAGAAGCTCATTGTAGTTACCACTTCAGGAATAAAATGGCCTAAGCAGCTGAATTGTGAGTATGTAGTCTAACTGCACAGGGAGAAAATGTGATGCGAGAGAATAATTTGTAAGGCTTTACTGGAGCACTCTTAATTCTCTGGTGAATAGTTGTGGGAGATGATTGCAGATGATTTGCTTGGAGCAGCAGTGACAGCTTGCTTTGCAGATTCCATAGGTCTGAGTTTTCTGTGATTACTGAAGGACAGCTGTTTGCTGAGGTTTGAACGCTTTCTCTGTAAGCAGCATGTAGCAGCGTCATAATTATTTTTTCTCTGCAGACGTTCTTGGTACTGGGTTTGCTCATCATTCAGCAATTGGCCTTTTGTTCAGAAAAGACCCTGACCCAGTTTGTGATGGGATAACCACCATGCTGTGTAAAAACACCACAAGGCAAAGCAAAGTTGTGCATCACCGTCCTGCGCTAGCCTGAAAGCGGTACAATGCCCCTGGGCTGAAGGGAGCGGGGGTCAGACCCAGGGACTGCACAAGCCTGATCTCACCAGGAGGCTGCTGTGGCCCTGGGGAGAGGGCTCTGGTCCTCGCTGGCCTCTCCTGGGTAAAATCTTCTCAGCCTCCTACTTGGAACAATGGAAAGCAGGAGAGGTTTACAGATATATGACAGATCCTCAGAATTTAGATTTGTTGCCCTTTAAATTTAATAGTCTCTGAAACCTGAACACTTTTCCGCTGCCTGGCCCATGTGCCAGGGCAAAACTCACCTACTGTCCCAAGTGCTGTTTATTTGGCAGCAGGCCACTCGTGCCTTTTAAGCAGAACAGCTGAGTTTTGCAAGAACTGTCTGGAGCTCTGCAGCTGGGCTGGAGCCTGCCCCAACATCGGGAGCTGTTAATGGTGTAATGGAACCTTTAATTTAACCCCTTACCAGCAGCTGTGCTGATTAGTATTGGAACTGTCAGATGTCACTGTTGCACCAGTACAGTTCGAAGCAAAACTTGCTGCAGCAGTAGTCCCATAGAGCACGGCTTCCATTTGCTGCACCACCACTTGGGGCAGTTATGGCTGTGGTGGTTTCACTCCTTCGGCTGGCAGCCAACCACAGTGGGCACTCTCCCTCCACCAGGGACTAGGGGAGAGAAATAGAAGGATAAAAGTAAGAAAACTCACAGGTTGAGATATAAATGATTTACTAATTTAAATAAAATAATAATAATAATAACAGTAATAATAGAATATGCAAATGAGTGATGCTCAGTGCAATTGCTCACCCCCGGATGGCCGATGCCCAGCCTGTCCCCAGAGCAGAGGCAGTCCTAGCAATCTTGGAGCAGAGGCAGTCCTGAAACTGCAATCCCAGAAGGGTGAGCCTGAGTGATCCCTGAAAGAATCTCCCCGCTTTCCATCCAACTCTGGTTAATACACTGAATGTGACATGGTATGATATGGAATATCTCATTGGCATATCTAAATGCCAGTTTTGGGTTTTGCTATATACTATGCTGCTCTCCTCCCAGTCCTTTGCACTTGCAAACTAGCAAAAAAGATGATGACTTTGACCTCCAGCAGTAACTAATAACATTACTGTCTTATGTTCTTCTCATAACAAATCTCATACTGAAACCGCAACACAGCTATTCTAGCTAATAAGAAGAAGATTAACTCCATCCTAGCAAAACCAGGATAATGGCGTAAGAGTTTCTAGTTTAGTCTTACTTTAAATGTAAATAGAAAATGAAGAATTTATTTCTATGATTTATTGATAAATAAATAATCATTTATGAATGATTTATTTCTATCAATAGTTGTGTAGATACAGATTTCTGTCATGACTGTATGGAAGACAATAATTACTTCTTAATATTATCAAGTAAGGATGCTGTGCATCTTCTTTGTAAATAAAGAGTTGTGCCAAATGGCATAATGGCCTTCAATAATATTTTTTCCCTCTCAATACATCAAAGTTGACTTGCAATTCAGTTGGATAATAGTCATAGTGTGATGGCCAGTGGTGAAGCCTTAAATAAGTACAGATCTGGCCTAAAGCACCCGTTAAATATAGGCTTCAATTTCAAAAGTAAAGAGAGAATGGCTAATTTAAGTCTCTTTATCAAAGGTAGTTTTTATAGCAGGGAGGATGTGTAAATACAGACTAGCAATTTGTGGGCTAATCTTTTTTTGCATTAATATTGTTAATTTGTTTTCAGTTCTCTTGTTCAAGAAATTAATTTCTCCCTCACTTTCTAGGACACTTTGAAGTTAGCATCCAACTATCCACCTTTGTCTCTTTTCCCTCACCCCCTCACATTCCTGGAGTGCGTTTATGCGGGTTGAAAGTGAGCAGTTCAGTGCCTAGCTCTAGGGAATGAATTCATATTATCCATCTTAATTTTCAGGTGTTCAGTTTCACATACCTACATAGTAAACAAAACCAGTTTGATTTCAAGTTAGATTTTCATTCTGCTTTTTGAATGGTTATAAAATTCAGACTTTAAAAAAAACCCCAAACATAAATCCTTTTCCCAGGATGACCAGTTTCTTTTCTCCTTCAACTGTCTTCTTAAAAGGGATCCTGAAAGAAATTGTTTCTTCAGAATGAGTTTATTGTAATAAAAAACGTTAGCAAAGAGTAAGTTCCCCATATGCTGACATGTTTGTCTGATAGAAAGTTTTTTCAAACCCTTTTTTCATCTGTAGTCCTGCTGTTTCTGCTGTAAGAGTAGCTGGAATAGGGGTCACACCCCACCAGCCCTCCATGTTTTTAAGTTATTAAATACGCAGCATATCCTATGTCATTACAGCTTTCTGACTGGGGTCTTCTCATGAAATAATGCACATAGGAGTCACTAAGGGGGAACTAGACTGGATTAAAAACACTAAAATGAGAAAATCAGCAAGCCTACCAAGTCTAAAACACTGAGAAGGATGGATTGAAAGCTAGGGCTGCAAGGCTTTCTGCCGACAAAGACCTGAGTTCAGGATGTCTGCATTTTTGAGCTTGCAGCTGTTGATGTTTTTAACCTCTGAAAGAGGAAAAAGAGATACAGTTTTATTATCAGTTGGAAAGCAAGAATCCATTTTGCCCAAATGTTTAAAGTTTTGACTTCCCTCCCCCCCATGAAAGGATGCAGCAGGAGGCTGTTTGAATTTCTTCAGGGAAAGATGAGAAAACCATTAAATGAGCATGTAGGCATAGCTTCATGATAAGACTACTTGTTGAGGATGTGGGATAATGTGGCTCAGGTCCTGGCTCAGCTTAATTCTCTGTTACACAGTTGTGTTGCCTCTTTTTCCTGTTTTCTGCTGAATTCTTTCACTTCTCTAAAAATTAAAATGAAAAATCCATTTCCTCACCAGTAGCACTAAAATTTACAGAAATTCTGTGCTAGGTGTGAGAAACTCTTAAATCTGATAGATTTTCTTTAATTAAATAAAGGTTTTAGTCCTGTTCTGAAAGGTTCAATTTCACATTTAAAAGGAAATATAGAGAAGGTGTATGCACCTCTATACATACAGACTTTTTAAAATTGGAAACTTGGATATATATGCAGATTTTCCCAAAGCCCAGAGGAGATCATAAGCTCTGAAAAGCATGGCCTGATAGTATCAACAGAATAGCCCAAAGAGTAGCAGTTGTAGAAACAAGGGTGGTGCCAGATTTCTCATGAATTGGTGCTTTTCTTCCACTAGCCGCTATGCCATCAAGTTCTGAATTTTGACTTTTTTCTCCACCACAGCTAAAAGATCCAACAGAAAGAGATAGATCTCTTTTATATGTATTTGGTTTTTGTTTTGATCCTCTGTAATGTGAGGTGTCTCAACTAAATGAGATGGGAACTGTCTAATTTTACTGCCATAGCCAATCTGCATATTATAGTGACTGTAATTGTGGAATTTTCTGACACAAAATGCATTGCAGGTTATTAACTTAACATAAATTAGAAAAAAAGAATTAGAAGTGGAGAGAAAGTTTTAAACTAAAATATCCTTTGTTTTCCACTAGATAACTTTTGTAACTTTTTTTTAATCTGTCTTATTTTTAACAAAGCACTGCTTTGTTTTAATGCAAAGTTTGGTTTTTTTTCTCTGAAATTAGGAACTTAATTGCTGGTATCTGATGCATCTGTGGTAATAAAAAATCTTGGTGGATTTCTTAATTAGTGGTTTATTCTGATTTACCTGCTTCTGTTTTTTAAGGCCTTAGTAACTCAAAGTCAACTGTAGTTGTCATTTTCTACTGTAGATTTTCTGAATAATCCATTGGTAGCTTATTGTTTAGCACAACATAAAGTGAAAGCAATGTAGAGTTTTTAAATGTTAGCTAGCGTGATAAATAGTGATGTGAAAGGGAGCGTACTTGTAAAAATTAATCAGTATTACAGTAACAATCCATTTCACAAGAATCCCTGAGCCTTGAGTGTATTGGTTGATTCAGTGCAAAAGTTTCTATTCATTTGCAGTATAGATCATCTGAAATTCCATATGCCGGAGACAGGGATGTTGGCCTGTAGGTGCACACGCAGAATATCAATACAGATACAACATACAGCGCACCTGTGTTGTTAGCCTGTGTTTCCATTGTACATCTGTTTGAAAGGATTTATACCACGGCTGAAAATGTTCCCTGGAGGCATTGGTCTTAACCTGGGCTTCCCCTTCTCTTTCTGTGCCAGTTTTCAAAAAGAAGTACAGCTTTTGTTGATCTTGAAAGTATTGAGGAGAAATTGAGAAAATGGCAGATAAGCTTAATGAAAATGTACTATAGCTTTGTGTATATGGAAATGTACACAAAAAATGTAGTATAGCATGTGTACACAGAAAAAATTCTTTCCTGTGGGGGTGGTCAGACACTGGAACAGGTTGCCCAGAGAAGCTGTGGATGCCCCCTCCCTGGAAGTGTTCAAGGCCAGGCTGGGTGAGGCTTTGAGCAACCGGGTGTAGTGGGAGGTGTCCCTCTAGCTGATGGCAGGGGGGTTGGAACTGGATGATCTTTAAGGTCCCTTCCAACCCAAACCATTCTATGATTCTGTGTAATGAAAGATCAGCAAGGTCCGAAAATATTTCACAGAGGGAAATGGAGAACATCTCTGACCCCGAGGAATGGGTATTCTGAATTTAAAGAGAACATAAAAACAGACCAAGACTGTCGACATTGAGAAGAATGTTTGGCATATTCTGACATGGCTTTCAAGGTGAGGAACTGCTTGTGGATATTTTCCACTCTAAATTCTTGGCCCTGCAGTTACAGGAAAGCAAGGTGTGGCATGCTGAGGGGGTATGTGGTTCAAAGAGATGCTGACTTCCTAATTATTTGAGGTTATCAGCTGACTGAGGCCAAGGTACCCATGTGCAGCCATAGCCGTCCTCAGCATAGGGCCAGCATCAGGGCAAGGAGTCTGTACTTGGCTGACCAGGGTCTTCCTACTCCAGAGTACACCGTAACAAACCATTGTTTGCTTTTTTATTCATTTATTTTCTCCCTTCCTTGTGTTGTTTTCCCACAAGCCAAAGCCCTCTTCCATGGGGGAAGCAGGAAGTCTTCCCCAGGTCCATTGGCATCTCCTGCAGAAGGGCTCCATGCTTTGGGCATTGTCCGCTCGGGCTTTGCCACATGCCTCCCTCGCCTGCGTCATGTCTTGAGCCCTCTCCGACTTCACATTTAACCATTCTTGATGTGTTTTTGTTGGTTTTTCCCCCCCTCCTGTGCCTCTTAAACATCACAGCTCTTCCTGATGCCACAAATGCCCTTGATATCTTCAAGTCCTTCCTGGAAACCCAGGTGTTTCACTGTGTTTTCAATCATTAGTTCACCTTACAAAACTTCTTTTTGGCTTTACCTGTACCATAAAAGTTGATGCTGACAGACCTTTGGAGTTTTAGGCAAAAATGGCAGGTCTTACCAGTCCTATTTAATACCAGCCAGAGCTGTAGTATAGATGTAGTTATGCCAGCACAAGAGCGCTTTAATGTTTTAGCATTTGGGTAATGGCTGTAAGATACATCAATCGAAGACCTGCTGTGTCCTAATCACATATATACGCCTTTATATTAATATGTTTTTAGCACAGAGACAGCTACCATAGTTCTGAGCGTGCTTCATCGTGTTTGGAAAATTGATCAGAAGGTATTTGATTTCCCCGCTGCAGAATACTGTGTTCCCATATCGACTTTCCTTTCTCTGAAGCCCGTTGTTGGTGGTTTTTGTCTGTGTCGTAATTTCACTGGATTCAGCCCCTGTTTTTCAAGTGGATTTATGAGTTAGCACTACCTCATTACAGAGCTTTACAAAAGCTGCAGTTTCTTTGTAATTGCTGATGAATTATGTTTTTCAAAATCATTGTAGAATGTTTTTCAGCCCCTGTGGCTTCCAGCCTTAGTGTTTAATGCAATGTGTTTGAGAGAGACAAAAAACCCCTTCTGTTTTTATTGTTGGCAGAGGGGAGAGTGTCAAACGCTTCCCCCCCATGACGTGTGATGTTCAATAGATTCCAGCATTCGTGTCAAGCTGAGAGGCATGATTTTTCTTCCCTACCTAATACTAAAAGCAAGCGTGTGAGTGCTGTAGCAGCGTGTTCTCTCTGAAGCTGCATTTCATCAGTAGTTAAGCTAAGTGTTTACCTACATCTGGTCTGCTGTGCGAGGCACTGAGACACTTGGACTGTTATTTCATGTGTAGAAGTATTTATTGTTTGAAATCCCGGGTTTTTTAACCATTCCTCCTGCATAGCTCGTTTCCTTCATCCAGAGCTCTGCTGCTGCAGGATGTTATCATTTAGCATGTGTCAGCTATAATGTGCAAGCGTAATGGAGCAGAAAGCCTTCACTCTTCACTGAAATGGCTCAGAGGATGGTCCAGAGGTTGTGGTTTGAGACTCGAAATGGGACTTTTACTAATCTGTACCACTGGAAACTCACTGAGCTGATTAATTCCCTCAAACACTTGCTGAGGTGGTTGCCACAGGGACAGGTCTTTTTTATTTCTTTATTCTGACCTGTGACCCACAGCTAGTGACTTGCAGGCAATTTCTATTACACACCTGCCTACCTGTGCTGTCTCTGCACAGGGGCTTCCCTTCATCTTCTCCAGATCCTCTGCAGAGGCAGAAATAGGGTGTGTGGTGGAGGACTCCAGGCAGAATGATTGCTTTCAAAGTAAAACAAACTCTTGGAGACCTTCGGTGCTCTGGCTGTCTTTCAGATGGAGCTTTGTTTGATCATTTCAGAAGCTACACTAGAACATGCAGTGCATGTTCAGAGCAAACAGGGAAAATGTTTGGGGAAAGAGACTGGCAGAATTCTCTCACAAAAGTTTACTGCTGTCGGTGCCTTATTTACACCTGCTGAAATGGTTTCATGAAAGTGTTTATAAATTTATGAGCATTTTAGCCATCTCCTTTTCCACTGGTTATGTCACGGAAATTTCACACCACTCACCTGGGTCTCACTTTGCACAGTTGCTGCTGTCTGCACAGTGAGATTAATCCTGTCTTGGGATCTGCAGAGGGGTGTTTAAATTTATAATTCAAATGGTTACAGCTCCTGTGGCAGAAACTGTGAAGAGGTTCATGAATTTCTAATTAGAATGGATTCATTCAATGAATATAATTTCCTAAACTGACTAAGTTATGGTGTGGAGCATAGATGAAGTTTAATGTTTAGGTGATTAAAATATGCACATTCCCTTGAGGATGTGTGAGTCCTACCCAGGGTGCACAAATTTGCTTTCGGATGTTCTTCTCTGCCACGCTTGTGTATTTCAGGAGCAGAGCAGCAATGCCTTCAAATAGGCAATGTCCTCCATCTGTTATGTTACATACAGAACAACTGAACTGAAGTTATCACAGGAGGAAAAGTCCTTCATGCATTCAAACCCTGCCATTCCAGTCAGGAAATGGGTTTCCAGCTTCTTCACTGTGTATTTTGTACTTTCTTCCCATGTGCGTTTTTCAGGCTTAGCTCATGTATGATTGTAAAACCGTTTTCGAGATTTTTATGAGGAAGGTAGTATATAAAACCAAAATCACAATATTTAGAAGCCTGCAATAATTTGAAAAGAAAATGTATCAAAGTGATCACATAAATCACACCATGTAGTGTACAAACTAAGCAGAAAAGCTACCTGTGAAGGAAGCTTCTTTCTTGAGCCCCGAGGCAAACAACTTAAGGCTTGAAGCATAAGCCACAAATCCTGCTTGTTAAGCTTACAAATCGTGTTTTCTTTCAAAATGAGAGATTTGTAAAAAGCACTTCAGTGATTCGCACTTCTGCACCAGAGCTCCCAAGCCTTATCAGTTCATCTCCACAGCCACTTTCTGCAGCGCCCACGGTGCAGAAGGGTTGGTGGTACTGGGCAGTACCTGGGCAGTGTGACCTCTGCAGACCTTCTCTTCCTCTAGCTGCTGGATTGCAGCTTCAGCCCGGACCTCGGGGCCTTGTCCTCCAGCTATCCATCGGCTTAGGGTGAAGGTGGAGATAGGAAGGAAATAGGATTGATAAGAATATAGCTTTAAAGATGGGAGAACAAAATATTTCTGTGAGTTGAGACTGTTTTAAATCGTCTGTGGGTGACATGATGGAGGAATCCCTAGTTTAAATTCAGTGAGCTTCGCTCTGCAGGATATTAGCATTACTAATTTTTAACAGCTCCCTCTGGCTTTATTATCAGTATTTGAGATTCTGCACTGCGCTTACCTTGGACCTCAAGGGGAGCTGGACAAGCCAGTGCTTAGCCACCGTTTGCCCTCCCTCTTATGTGTTCCCTGGGGGTTGGATACAATTTATGAATATCCCAATTTCTCCAGCATCTTCAGATGTTAGTTGCTGTGATTTAACAGTGCATTGCACTGATAGTGTCTGGATACAGGATGGGTGACTCAGACAGGGCTCCTTAAATCCAGCAGCCATGCACTTTTGGGAAACACTGGATTTAATTATGTAGCTTAAGTCATCTGCGCTTGATTGGGTACTTTCTCAGATCATTGGGTTTCTTGCACCAACACAGCATAGTGTATAGGTGGCGTGAATGTCTGGTACACCCACCCCCAGCAAGCCTTGTGGGCACACATGGAGGGCACTTATCTGGGGCAGCAGACCACTAGCACAGAAAATACTTATCGCTCTGATGCTTGCTCTGTGTAGACCAGAGTCCTGGAAATGCAAGCTAGCATTGTCTGTTACTGCATTGGCTGTTTCTATAAACCTGAGCTCTCCTCTATTTAATTTTTAAGATTTGGTTCAGAAGAGTCAAAGATGTACTTTCATGAAACTAATCTTTGAAAATATTTTTGGAAAAGATGTTATAGCGAGCCTGAGAGCATGCCAATGGTACAACGTTTGCTCAACCTTCTAGAATTAGCCCTTGGTGTGAAAAAGTCCCTGATCCTGCTGGATCAAAGACAACACAACCTGTGGATTTTAGTGTGAAGTTAATGTATTTAAACCTAAATAAATAGAATTGCTCAAGGCTGATAGAAGTTCTATGATCTGTGTTATAGACCTCTGCCAGAAGTTCAGTTGAGAGTAGTATTTTCCTAAGTATTTCCTTTGGTTTCTTGTCTAATAGCAATAGGAAAAATATAATTCAGCTGGAAAGGCAAGTAGGTATGTTAATCACAGAAGTACAGGACTATCAGGTGTTTTGCATTCCAGCATTGCAGAGTAGAGCTTTAGAGGATGGAGAGTTGTCCTTGCTTCTCTGTCTTCCACAGTCATCTTGATCCTATAAAACTGCTTCTTTTCTAACAGAGTGGGCTTGACAGTAAATGAGAAAAAAGAAGGCAAATACAGCTTTTTTAGGATTTTGTTACACGGCATGCAGCTGGCTATTCAACTGAACAGTTTTAGGCTGAAAGTGGTAACTTTCCACCTAATTGCAATCTCAGGCTACAACTTCAGTAACAACCGCTCAAGCAAAAGGCCTCTATAAAGCCTTGGGAGCCCAGATAGCATCTTGTAAATGATAATTTACAAAATCCAGCATATTAAAAAAACAACAAAACAAACAAAAAAACCTCAAACAAACAACAAAAACAGTTGCAGCAAGTAGCTTTGTAAGGCAACAGATAAATCATGAGAGAGTCAGGATCTAAAGGCATGTTGGGGACACAGTGGATTCTCCAGACTGGCTATGTGAAACTTTAAGATGGTATCGATAGCTGATAAAAAGCTCCCTTTTTCACCTGTGCAGCAGTGTGTGTGGAAATGAGACGTTCATGAACAGGAAGCATTTGGAGCATGGGGCTTGTCTTTCCCTCCCTCCTTCCCTCCCTCCTTGTGGACTGCCAGGCGGGGGTGGGAGAGTGCCCGAGGAGCATTCACAGCGATGTACCCACAGACTTTTCCAGATGCAAAACTTATTCGGGTTCCATTTTGACAGAGCTAATGGAGAAAGCAGAGGGTGCCTGGTGCCAAATAGATAATTTCACTTTCCTGATCTGTGAACGTCTTTGGAATTTCCCTGGGCTTGGTCCAGCTTCTGCTTGTCTAGAGGAGTCCTGTTGGATCTGCCAGTTAGCGAATGTGGTCGCGTTTTCATGCAGACTTCCACTCAAGGACTTCAGTTCCCTTTTTGTGCTATAAAATCAGCAAAAGCAAGATATGCAGACCATGCATGGTCAGGCAAAATCCCCTAGTTGGTTAATGACCCTGTGTCAGCCTTGTTTACTAGCAAGCACATGGCTGTGAGCCATCCTGTGCCCTCCTGGCTGCTGTGGTCAGCAGTGCAAGCCGACTTAGTCATGTGACAGCAGAGTAGGCTCCTCTCTACTCTAGATCTTGCAGACTTTCTGGGCAGGCTAATCCAACGCTGCTTCGTGGCAGTCAGTGGTAATTTCCTGTTCAGTATTTAAAGGCTGCATTTCCAGAAAGTTGTGTCTAGTTTTCTTTTTTTTGTGTTAAATCTTAAGAATGTTATGTCACCCTTTCATTAAACAAAGGGCATAGGAAGTACAATTTCACAGAGATAAGAGATTTACATGTAGGCTGAGGAATGCATGAACAAAGAGACCTCCAGTATTGAGAAATAAATCCACTTTTTTAACAAATTTTTTTGGTGTGTGTGTGTACTACTGTGGTTGCTTACTCAGCTATGATGGCCTTTCAGTTGCAGTACTCACTTTGCAATAACTTCACTAGGGGTAGGACTGGTTGAGAATAAAATAGCCGTAAGTAGGTTCCCCCATAGTTTCATGCATAGGTCAACCAACAAAGCGTAGTTCTCAGTGCGGACAACTATAATTTCTTCCTCTATTCTAACTGGAGTTTTCCCACTGACTTCAGCTACACTCATTATTAATAGCATATGCCTTTTAGGCAGCTGGCTTGCAATCTTAAATTAGATACCACCAGTGGGACGTGCCTCATCCAACTTGAGGCAGCTGAAACCCGTCAGGTGAGTTGTTCTGTAAGAGTTCCTGACTCTCTCCGTCAACTGCAAAGGGAGCCTGGACGATTGGGTCCTGGAATAGATGGTTATATCCTAGATGTTGAAGGAAGGTGATTTGAATTCCATACTGTTGACAAATTTCTCTGTGAGAAGCAGGCCTTGCTGAAATGTATTTGAATCCTCTCAGTATTTTTAGCTCGGAGAATGCTCTTTTAATGCCAGGTTTTCCCTGTGTATTCTTCCTGAAAGTAAATTTTGGGAAATTGCACTTGAACTTATTTAACAAATTGTGTGATGATCTAGTGAAAATAACACATTCTTCTTTCTATTTAGTTTTTAATCACTTCTGTCTTGCAATTTTATCTTACATACTCTCCAGTGATGAGGATGGAATTAGCTGTTTTACTGGAGTATTTCAGAATTCATCCTGAAAGTGATTCCTTCTAGAGAGAGGTTAATGTTTCTCATTTCAATGGTTTTGAGGTAGTCCTAGGTTCTGGTACCCTGTTTCTTCTTCCTTTTTTTCTCCCTTTCAGTTTTCTTTGTTCTAGTGTTTGGGTATTTCGTTAACCCGACAACTGTTCTGTTTTAGGAGAAACCTGATGCCAGCCCCACATCTCTACAGCTGCGATCCCAGATTGAGGTTAGCACTTTGATTATCTGTTTTTATTTGTTCTTTAATTTGATATTCTGCATAAATTGGGCAATGGCTGCTCTCATGTCTACTCTCACTGCTGTGCGTCTTCTCTTGCAGGAGTCACTTGGTCTCAGCAGCACTGCATCAACACCCGACACTGAAAGAAAGTAAGTGAAGGCACAGGAGGTGAGGAAGGAGGGAGGGGGAATTTGGTACATTTTCTTTTTCCTTGGAGTAAATTTGTTTTAGATTGTATTGGTGTTTCAAGATTTCAGATCCAGACACTATTAATGAAACACATTTTGGAACCTGTTCCTTCTCTTGTTCTCTCTTGGCCTTTTACTATTTTGGTTTTTAGACTAAGGAAAAATTATATTTTTTCTCTCCTCTGTGAACACTTGGGGTTTGCAAACACCAATGCGACTTGTAGTTGTTTTTGAGGAACATCACTGATTTCACATTCTCTGCAAATTAAACCTGCTTAGAAAATAACTTTGTGACTAGACTTAAATGTGGCCAAAAAGAGATAGGAGAGGGGAAGGGAGAGTTACAAACTTAAACTACTTTCCTTTTCCTGTGCACTCCTGGCTTTGTAACTGTGCTTTTGAAGAAGGTGCCAAGGGAATGAAGTATTTAAAACCAAGATAAAAGGACCTTTAATTTTAGCAATCCTTAATAAAAACCTCTCTGTGAGGACTGAGAGGGTTTCTGTTTACTGTCACCTCCTGCTGCAATGTGTGTGCTTGTTTTCTGCACCTCCTTCCTTTGATCCCAAGATCTTGGATCCCTACTGCTAAGAGCAACATGCAGCAGTGCATGAAGACAACTGACACTGTATTTCCAATTCCCCTTGCTTCGTGGGGCAGTGCCAGCTGGACTGGTTCAGAGGGAGTGCACAGAATCCAGTTGTGATGTGATGCACTTCTGTAAGGTTTTACAGCCCCACGATTGAGTATCTTCTAGTGACTCAACACTGGACTGTAATAGGAAGGTTGTAAGAATTTGCTGCTCTTGCTAGTTCAGTAGGAGTGTCAGTCCCAGAGGAGCTGTGGTGGATGCAGAGTATGGGAATTGCTTGAGCAACAGCCATGTTAAAGTCAGGTGTATGGTAGGGAACAGCTGCTTAGGGGCTTCCTGTGGGATCATCTGAAAGCTGATTTATGCTAAGGATCTGGGAAAGTGTTCAGTTATCTTTTAGAGGTACCTTGTCTCTCTTCATCACTCACAGAGAAAGCAGCAATGGTTTGCTTGAGATAGATGCTTGTTTTCAAAACAGCTTAAGTCAGATAAGGTAAATTTTACCTTGGGTACCATCACTGCACCGCATGTTACATGCTGTTGACAGAGAAAGCCTAGAAGTCTTAGAGTTTAAAAGTGATGCTTCAGATATTGAAACATGGAAAGTTTTCTTCAAGGATACCTCCCTGTCTAACATTATAATGAAACCAGAAGTGCCAAGTGGATGGGAATATTGAGAGCTGTAATCTGGGAAGTAAACCTCCAAGGTTATCCTATAATCATATTACTTTTTTTCTCAGTCTCAAAGCACTTTCCCCATGGGTAAATATCATCATCCTACCTCAGGTAATAATGAAATAAAGATCTCACAGGAGGACAGCACACAACTGGGAATAAACTCCTCTCACAAGTTCTAGCCAGTTTCCTGAAATGTGTCTCCCTGTAGGTGTTGTACCACAAATAACTGAGTGAGAAGAGAGTATCTACAAAAACATCTTCTGAGTGATTCTATTATAAGAAAGTCCATTTACTTCACTGAAAGGAAATTAACCTCATTATCTTAGTTCAGAGGGAAGGGACCTGTGATTTTTGTGGACCTTTCAAGAGTGGAAGTGTCCTGTTTGAGGATTTGTCTGTGATTAACCTGATCAGGTGTATGAAAGTGGCACAGGGCAGATTGTGACAAAAATTTGTGCAATAAGAAACAAGGCAACGTGATGCATGCTAATTGGGTAAGGTGTTGAAAATAATAAATGATATATACTCAATACCATACAGATTATTCAAAACTGAAATTTTACAGGCCTGTGCCCATTAGTGACAGCCTGCAACATCAGTGCTGATTTCATCCCTCTAGCTTGGAGGGCTGAATTGTCACAGGAATAACTCTAGCAGGGAAGCAGAGTTTGTAAAATTGATGTGCAGGAAAACGACTGCTTCAAGTCCTTCTGATAACATCTGTACTTGCCACTAACATGTTGAATTTGATGTTTTTCAGGGGAGGACAGTGTGTTGGCTCTAGAGAACTTTTTTTGTCTTCAGTGTTTAGTTTGTGGCTTTCATCTGAATTTGCTGCATGGACATGCTATGAGACAGGAAAGCTTGTCCTTTTGGGGACAGTGCTTTTGTGGCCCCTTCATGCTGCATGAAAGATCTGGGGTAAACCTTTTACAAAACTTCTTTTGTTGTGAAAAGACTCCAGTTAGCCACACCTGAAACTTGATGCAGACATGCATTGGCTTCTCATACTCACAAAGAGATTTGGGAAAGCAAAAGGAAAGATTTGTCCCAAAATAGCCATCCACATTTTCAGGAGCTGAAAAATCTGTTGTTGTGAGTACTCTTCCAAAGCCCAAGTAAAAGCTTGCCCAAGAAAAAGTTGTATTTCTACATATTGAAAATACAAATGTTTTTCCAGGGTAAGGTGAGGCGAATTGTTTCTGGTCTGGTGTTCTGAGTCGGTTGCTTCAGAAAATAAAAGCATTCCCAAGGAAAAACCCATGCAGAGATGGGGAGGAGAGAGCAAGCGGCCAGCTGGAACATGGTTGCTCTCAGTAGCTCCCTTGCCCAGCGCTGCTGCCTGCACACCCTGCAGCTGAATGTTACCAAGGTCTAAAGTTTTAAAATAACACACCTGGATGGTTGTTTAATTTGCCAGAATTGAGAGGTTCCAGACAGAAAGAGACTTTGAGGGAGTCTGTGAGAAGCTGTGTTTGTTTTAACCTGGTTTAGTTTTCCTTTTCTGTGTTGCCCAAGTGAAGAGAGAGCCCGACAGGCTCCACTGTACACCGCACTGAAAACAGATTAGCCTTGGCGCTCTGTGGTAGGAAAAAATCCCGTTTGTGTAGACAAGCAATGTATGTTCTATCTTGCCTTGAGTCTTACTAACCCTGCTGACCAGTCTGTTCGAAGCCAGCGTGAAATCAGATGGAGCCCTCAGTCCAGCAAGTTGTTCAGCAAGTATCTGTCTGGTGGGTGATGTGCTGTAACACAGAAGAGCAGCCGTAGTGCCTGGAGAGAGGCAAAAGGGGTTAAACGAGCCAGAACACAGAGTTGCTTGTCACTTCAAGTCATTGTCCCTCCAAAAGGCATTTGGGGCAATACTGCCTTCCTCTGTTGCTGGCAACTCTGTTCCTGTTAATTAGGTGAAGCTACAAAAAAGACTACACATATGAACCTGTTCTGTGCATTATAAATGCCCTATCAAAGATGGTTTTTGTTTGATTGATTCTGACAAAGAGTGAAAAATCTTTGCTGTAGGAAAGGGCTCTGAGATGTATGTGAATAACAGCAAGGGTACTGATGTGGCCTGAAAAAGCTATCCATAAACAACAGAAAACAAAGTCATGTTTGTTCAAGCTTCGCCTCACAATTGTTCTGATTTTTTGACCATACTGGAGTTCCTTCTGTAAATTGAAACAGTTAGGCAGGCTTCAGAGTCATGTAATATTCAGCAAATAACGCAAAGCGTGGAATGAGATGTTTATAGCTTTCTTCTTATACTAATAGATTTAATTTCCCTCTGCCCTTTCCAAGATTCCCTTCTTTTAAAGTGCAGCCTTGCTGTCAGTTGTGGTGCTAGTGTAACTGTGCATGTTCTGTTCAGTGTGCCTTTAGTGAAGCAGCAGCAGCAGCATCTTTAACAGTGATCTTACCTATTTTAAACAAAAATCTCCCCATAAATGCAGGTGTTCCTAGACAGACACACTGACTTCTGCTTTTCCTACAAGAATCATCAATGTAACAAGTATGCAGTAAATGTGTTCTTAGCCGTTACTGTTGCTTCTTTGTCCCCATACCATGTTCATCTAGGGATGTATTGTATATACAGTCCCTATTATTTCCAAGTGATGGCAACACCCCCAGGATGTTTACTCAGGCAGGGGACTGAGTAGGATTTTCTCATAATTGTAAACAGAGCATTTGAAACAATGTAATCCAGCTTTTAGCCTGTTCCCGTTTTTGAGCATTCAAGTCTACATGACAGACTGATGAGCTCTGCGTGTTTGCCAGGAAATCCAGGTTAAACCCAGTCCCCTGAACTCAGGCTTCTGCATCCTGACTCTCATCCTGTTTTCAGAAGAACTGGGGATGTTGCAGAGGGGAAGTTGTGCATGTTCCTTCTCGGGAAATAGATCTGTTTGCTGTCACTGTTCGCTCCAACAGCCTCTGGGCAAGTTTCAAATATGGTGTATCAGAGAGCTGCCAGGAAAGAGAAGGAAGTGGATGAGAGACCCAAGAGCACTGCATACAGATAGGATGAGGTACAGTCACTCCTATATACTAATTTTTTTCTTTGCAGCTGCTAGGGAGCAGAAGGACATAAAACAACACATGGGGTAGCAGTTGTGACTGTATCTGCCGTTTCACAGATATCCCCACCACCTTCACATGGCAGTGGGTGTTACAAATTGTCACCTCCTACATGAATCACCTGCTGTTTCTTGAACTGTATCACTCAAGCACGCTCCTGACCAGATAAATGGTCATAGTTCATATTAAGCACCCCAGTTCATCCCACTGTACTCCTCAGCCTCTGCCAGAGCAGCAAGCTGAGCAGAAACAGACTTATTAAGCAGAAGGTGCTGGAGAAAAGCACATGTGTGCGGGGTGCAGGCGGCACAGGGAAGCATTGCTCGGGGGCTTTGCATTCCCCCACTGTGGGGGAGCTGTTCTGCCTCTGGCAGCTGCATCCTCAGCTCCCTGCTCCAGCTGCTCCCAAGAGTGAACGTCTTTGTCATCCTCTCTGTGCATGCAGGACGTACATTTTAAACTGAGATCCTCACACATTGAGGTCATACAGTTTGGCCAGATCCCTGATGGCCTGTTGGGAATGTCAGAGGAGGAGCTGTAGGCTGCTCAGGCATTAAGGCTTTCTCTGAGGTTGTTAGCAGGCAACCAGTGAGGCCACAACAGAAGTGGATGCTCTCTCTGTGCTGTTGTCTCTGCAGGAGAAACTATTGATTGATTCTGGTTTTAAGGATTTTCTGCGATGGATGTGCTATGGTAAAGCCAGTCACTGTCCTGTGGTATAAACTTGAACTCCAAATCAGCCTAAGGCTGGGAGGGTGCCTGCAGTTCAATGTTCCCATCTTCCACAGTGATTTTCAGTGAAAGCAGCTGCCTCTTTAAAACTGCTTTCGTTTTGCAAGAGGATTCATGCAAGCCTCAATTCTGCCCTCTTTGGTACACTGATCTACTGGCCTTTGCCAGTAGTTTTTAACACTAGATTTCCTCATTCTCTTTC
>NW_010311560.1:19911-34250 GCF_000700745.2 Antrostomus carolinensis
GGTTATTAAGTCATCCCTCCAGGTCATGGATGGCTGGGCTTATATTCTATCATGTTTGATTCTGGTGACTTTTCCAGGTGGCCAAATTACCTTTGGCAGGTATTTGTGAGCTGATGTGCAAGGAAACAGGAGCGTGGGTCTGACAGAGGACGTAAGGCAGAGAGGGCAGAAACTGAGAAGATCACAGCAAAAGCAAATCCCACAAACTGAGGATGCTAGAGGCTGCACTTAATTACTAACAGAATAAGTTGTTCCTTTTGTGTCGTTTGAAAATAGAAAGGAATATTGGAAGAAAAAGTAAGAGCTTGCTGTACTTGAGATGTCTGCATTTAAGATACGTGGGGTTTTTTATACCCCATGCTTGCAGGAATCGAAAGAATAAGTGAATGTGTACAGCCCTGTTTTCACTTGTTTGAGGCCTGATTTAGTCAAAGCCAAATTATTTGTGCTGCCTTTAAACAGCCTCCTTGAGAGAAGTAGGGCAGGAAACTCCCACAATAACCCGCACAATGGGAGTGAGAGGCCAGCCAAACGACACCCGGGACATGTGAGGAGGGAAACCAGTGTGCCTTTGAGCAGCTGGAAGAAGATTTCAAGCCTGTTAATTTTGTACAAGGAAGCATGAAGGGCGCCTTTCACGCGAAAGCCTGACTTGTCGCAGCTAGTCGACGCGACGCGTAGTGAGCACTGCAGGCAGAACAGGGGTGCACTGCATGTCGTACGTTGGGCCCTGCTCTTCGCTGTCAAAAAGTTTTTAGCTGGCAAGTATCTGCCTCCTGGCTAGGGCCCACCGGTCAGCTATTTAAATACGTGATGTAGGCCCATCTGCCCGCTGCCAGTCACGGGACCAACGTGGTGGCCTCCATGCTGGTGATGGTAGAAAATACACATACACACGCAGAGCCCACAAGCAGCTCAGTGTTTGTTTCCACTGAGAAAGTTTTGACCTGCTTAAAGAGCCATTGCTATGGAAACCTAATGAGAAGATAATTGAATGAAATGTCTTTGCTTTCCACCCCTTTCTCACACTGGTGCCAGCAAGGTCAGAACCTTGCAGGCCTGCTTTCTCTTCAGGTTCATGCAAATTTGATAAAAATACTAAAGGCCTATTTTCTTCCCTGTGCCAGCTCCAGTTAGATAAATTATCTTGTATTCAGTCAGGAGCAGTTACAAGTCTGTCAGTTTTTCATGCTAATTATGTGACTTTGCCATTTCTAATGCACACAGATAACCAAATGGCTTTGCAGCAGAGCCAACGCGGGCTTTTGCATCAGTTTATTTACCGCTATGAATGTGCGTAATATTTGTAGCTTGAAAATCCTCTTCAAAGCATTTTCCTCAATGGGCTATAAATAGTCTTTGGGAGGGAATAAGAGGGCCACTATCAGTTTATTGAAGATCATAACAGTAGTGGTTTCATTATCAGATGCTGCTGTGCACCTGTGGATTTTATGGGCCATAAACGAGATGCAGCCATGTGTTAAAGCACATCTGCATTTAAAATACTTAGTGTTGAAACAAAAACCCATCAGAAATCCTGTCATTCTCATGTTTGTTCTGTTTTGAGAATGATGAGCTTTCAAAAAATCAACAGGCGCATTCATGAAAGCAGCACATGGTGTCATTTGTTTCCTTTCCCAGTCCTGCGGTGTACCAGCACATTCACATCTCGGGGCACGTATGACTGTGACTCTTGTAAATCAACGGTTCTGTATGCAAGATAAGCCCTGGCATTTTTCTCTCTGAGATCAGAATCAGTCCAGGGTTAACAGGGAAAACTGTAGCCTAGTAGCTCAATGCAGCCTACTTAAAACCCATCTTAATAATCACATATAGTCTCAGTTGACTTGTGATGCAAATGTGTGCATTGGTTCTTCCTTGTGCTTGAAGTTTTGGAGCCCACCTCCAGCACTGAAGGGCTAATTTATAAAAGGAAGAGATTGCTTAAGTATAGCAAGATCATCCCCACTGTAGCACTTTTATGGAAATACAGATTCAAAAACCATTTTGGATGCCTGATTTTGCCATTGTTCATACAAAACCCACAGGCTGCAAAAGGAGAACCAGAAGTGCCCTCCAGAGGCAGTCCTTGAGTCCAGGTCTTTGCTGTCAAAGACGTCCGATCTGGTCTCTATCTTTCAAGCACCTTCTTAAAAGCAGTTAGTTAGTTTTTAAAGCTGCCCTCCCTTTCTCTACCCACTCTTGGACATTTGTCCAAATAGTTAAGAAATGTTAACTCCTCTTTTCTAATTTCTTTCCAGCTTACGTTTGCTTGTTCCTGTGCCTGATTTGTTAATAGGCAGTAAATGAATCTTCTTGCAGCTTTCGATTTTGACAGACTGAACAGGCAAAACTTTTGTGTCAGTCCTGTTTTGCACATTTTAGCATTGAATGTAAGCTCAGTTCTGTTAAGCCAATCTTTCTAATTGGCTAGTTCCTGGTCCAGGTTCTCCACTCCAGCTGTTTCTACTAAATTTTGTGTCACTGATCACTGAGTGGTCTGATGTAATTTACTAAACTCTGCTGAAACCCATCATCTCTCTGAGGCAGTAATATTTAGCTACTCCCAAAAGTAGCTCCATTTTTAGATTATCTATTGTGCTGCTTTTTTATTATTATTTTTTATTTTCCCTTGTTTCAGTAGTTTGGCTCCAGGAAGCCTGAAGTATTGGCCTACAGATGGTTTTGAATTTGTGAGATTAATGGATTAAAGTTTTGACCCCTCTGCAGCTCACTTCCAGAGATTATAGGTTGATAAGAAAGTACTCCTTCCCTCTGGCCATAAATCTTTTTTTCTTCCCTCTTGTCTGAACGTATACCCATACATTTCTTCTGCTATATGCTGTGGCAGAGTACATTTCATGTGAAAGCTTGCTAATGAAGTTGTACATCAGAGCACAACAAAAATGAAGGCCTCCATGGTGGAGTAATGGCATTTGGCTCCCTTTCAGATACACGGTGCTGAAACTTCTGCCAAGTGTCACTGCATCATTAACTTTCAGTACAAGTTATCAGTCTATGAATGGAAGAACACAAATCACTTTCAGTGCACGTTCACAGAGGAGCTGCAGATTTAACAGAATAAGGGAGTGTAATTGGCAAATCAAACATGCAGCGACTCTGAGGTACGCTGGAATTTTTCACCAGCTATCTGGGAAGTAAAACGCTTGATGGATTTCACTGAGGATTTTTAAGCATCAGAGTTGTCTGATGAAACTAAAAAGCAAGTGCCTTTATCAGGCTGTACGAGGTAGTTTTTGTTGGTGTTTCCATCTTTCTCTTCAGAGCAGCTGTTGGCATTTTCAAGGTCAGCCCAGGCATGAAAGATTTCCTCTTTAGGGAATGCATGAAATTATAATTGGAATTTGTATCCTGTGATGAAACTCAACATAGTTTAAAACATAGTTCTTAAATCAGTTATAAATGAGAAGGTGATGTTTGCTGTGGATCCTACTCTTCTCACCCCCTCTAGCTGAAGTACGTCAGAAGTTTGCTCCTACTGCTCTTCCCCTTTTTTGGAGGCCAGTGTGCGATGAGTTGGTGGCCTCAGGCTAATTCTCAGTGAACAGATGTCCACATCACAAACATTGCTGCTACACCTGCTACTTGCATCTTTGTTGGCAACTGTGCAAGAGAAGAAAAGGATTAAAATGGATTTGGAGGCTGAAGAGCACAAGAGACTGTCTCTCCACTTCAAGGCTAATTTCACTAGTGAGGCAAAGTTCTGGTTGTTAACAGATTTCATTTTCTAAGGATGATGGTTTTGTGCATTTCATGGATACTAAATTCATTTAAGATAAATAGAAAAAACTGCTTGATGGGTGAGGTCTGTGCTGCAGTGGAAAACATGTAGTGGATTAATTCTGTCAATGCCAACAGAACTTGGCTTTCTTTTTATTTCGTTGTCTCCATAGACAAGTCCACCTACTTTTTATCTGATTTACTTTTATTTAGAAAAATACTTGCTGACAACTTGACTTTTAAGTGCCTGGATGAAATCCTAGCCCTGTTAAAAGTCTTTAAATTTGGACACTGGCTTTTCTAGAAGTTTTATACGGAAAGTATGGATTCTTATTTTTCTCCTGCATTTGTTATTCAGGCTTCCTAAAAATCTAAGCATTTGGTGGCATATCATAGCTTTTCCCCTTCAAGGTAAACTTTATCAGCAAGAAAACACTAAAAGTCTCCCTCTGCCTGGTGCACTACAAATCTGCAATTTGTCTGCTTCAATTGGTTTGCAGTTTGTGCTGGATTAAATTTCTAATCAGTCTGAGGTTGAAGGAGGTTACTTTCAGAGCTTTGCTGTGCCAAAATCTCCTTGTCTAGATGAATTACCAAATGAAACTTCATACTGTCTCATTTCCCCTTTATTGATGTTTTTTCAAATTGATGAGCATGTTTTTCATGCTTGCAAAATGTTGGCCAGTAATTGCATATGTCTTCTAAACTGAACTGACTTGAACTAAAATTTTCCTTCGAGTGGTTTACTGAATTGATCAAAAACTCTTCATTGCCCTCTTCTGGGGCTCTCAGAAAATGCAAGGAGCCTGTGCAAACACTGCGGACAGCAACTAGCGTGTGGCATGTGTGTGTTATTATATGGCCTCATACAAATAGCGATTTGGCTCAAGGTCTTCTTGGTTTGCTGGGGTGCGCGTGTTTCTGTTCTGCGTGGCTGCAGTACAGCCACCGCACAATAGGGTATTGTCATGTCGTGGGGCCGAGCTCTCGGCAACGGCACTGCAGTAATGCTTTGCACTTGGAGCCTCCAGCAAAGCCATTGAAGCTGGCAGAAGTCATTTCGCTGGCTTCGCGCAGCTTGGTTAAATAGTGATTCCCATAGGAAGGCTTCAAAGAATTGCACAAGATTTGGTAATTTCTATTAGCTCCATTTATACGGACAGAAGAAAAGGCAGTGAAGGGGGCTGATGTCTCATCAGAGATCCCACAATGAACTGTTGGCACTGAGTTGGAATCCATTATGGAAAACTAGTTCAATGAACATAAAGACCGAGAACAAAAGATTTACTTACTGTTTAGTGGGTTGTTTGTGAAGTCCATGTTCTGTTAAAATAAGTCTCTCCAGCTAGCTTTTGAGGAAAGGCCTATACACTGGTGGGAAAGCACACAGAAGGGAATCAGGAGAAAGAAGCTGTAGTCTCCATGGTTGTGCTTCGTAGGGTCTGGACAAGCTTCCTTCACCTTGTGTGAAGAAAAAAAAATCTCTGCTCCTCTCTTCCACACAGTGGCTCCTGAAAGTTTAATGCATATTTATAAAGCATTTTCCGATAAAAACCAAATAGGCTGAAAACTGTTAAACAGCTAAACAAATACAGCATCCTTGTGATACAGTTTCTAAGGTAGCCAAATTGCTGTTTTACAAATGGGAAGGGGGAAAGTATGTGAAAAAGTGTTTTTCTGAGGGATCTCTAAACTCCTTTGCCTTAACCATAGGTTTCTGTCAGTATATATTTTTCTATGCTGGTCACAAAAGGCATGTTTAAGAGGGGAACTCAGTTACCGTGGTCAGACCAGTGGGTTCAGTTTTTGTTTCCCAACTTGCTGTGTTGGGAAGAAAAGGGAAGAGAAAGCAGCTCATGATATATTGTTTGGCAACTATAATTTACTGTAATCAGACAGCTCCCATTAAATGTGAGAAGCCTGCATCAAGAAGTCAATTTCTCTTTTTTGTTCTAGGCTCTCCATTCATAAATCAAGTTCGGAAGAAGGTTCTGTAGGTCAGTATATTTCTTTTTATTTGATACTCCTATGGAATTCTTAAACACGTTTTGAGTTTTGCTTGTGCTGGAATGTGAAGAGCTGAGTAAACACAATGCTGGCAGAAGTCAGCAGCATTTGTGTGTGGGGGGAAGGCGAGTCTCAGCAGCTTTAAGTTAGATGCTGGGTGTCTCCATGATCACTAAGACTGCCCAAGCAGTATTGTCATGTGATAAATATGCATCTTTTGACTTGTTATATTGAATTTCAAATGTCTGCATGTTAGATCACTGCTAGCCTGTCCGTTTGTATTCTGAAAATTGCCACTACCAGTGAATAACTGGGGCTTTTGTTATTTTTGTTAATGTCACACCAGAGTCTCTTCCTTTGTTTCTAAAATATTTTGCTTCTTAAATATGTGTTTGTATTCCATTGTCTTTTTTTAAACAAACAAACAAACAAAAAAAAACAAAAAACAAACCTTACTGAAATTAGCTCATATTGCTTTCCTAACTTACTAGTTGAGCTGATACAATACTGGGCAAATTTTATTTTTCTTGTTAGAGAGGGGAAAAAAAGCCTGGGAGGTTTTTTGTTTGTTTCTTTTAAAATTTTGTTCTAGGGATATTTCCACACAGTTTAAACTTAAGCTGTGTTTCAGAGAGTCAGTAAACCCAGCTCTAAGTCTTCTAGGGCAAGATCCAAAATACTATAGTCACATGTTGAAACTCAGTGGCACAGTATAAACTGTGTTCCTTTGCATTATTCAGAAGCAGAGAGATGAAGTAGCTCTTTATCAGTAGCATTTCTGACAGATAGGGCACAGTATGTTCTCTTGCAGATGGCATAGACTTTGCAGCATGTGCCCTGGTTAATTCAACAGAACAGAGTTATATGCCCTACCTTGAGCCAGATCCTATTCCTTTTATTAGAACAAATGATTTACATCTGGGTCATTAAGCCATGTGCAGATCTGATATTAATGGATGTGGAGACCCAGCCTTGTACAGTCCAGGCATACAGAGAGCACAAGTCAGATGTAGCTGATGGGCTCATAAAATTTCTCATGCCAAGTAGCAGAATGTGCGTGTATGTTTGTGCATGTGTGTGTGCATTTATATATATGTAAAGTATTTCTTTTCTGTATAGATATGCACGCACATATTAGAAAATTACTTATCTGAGTTGTGGCTTAGGCTGCATAATTTTGGTTCAGTTAAAGAGAATAAACCAACAAAATACTTCAAAAACACTTCCAGACTTGACATTAACGACTCAACAGATATCAAAATGAATGTAAAATATTTTCTGTTTATAATTCAAAATATTGAAGTTACTGGCTTATCTCAGACCTCTATAACATTGGCAATTATAAAAGAATGTGCATTTCTCTGAAGTAGCTACATCAGCATAGTTCTAGTATAGAATAGTCAAGAAAAAGAGAAAATTTGAGGGTTTTTTATTCTTGTTTTTAACTTAGAAAATAAAACAATGCTTGAAAGCTTCTCTAGCATTTGCTAACTGATCTTTCTTTCTGAAATTCTTTTTCCCTTTCCCCTCACCCTCCCTCCCCACTTTCTTTTTAGGGAAAGCAGACTGGAAAAAGAAAAATAAGTTTTTTTGGCAGAATTTCCGAAAGAACCAGAAAGGACTAATGAGACAGACTTCAAAAGGTACATCTTTTTTAAAGACGTACAACTTATCCATATAAAATAGGAGTAAAGGAGTAAAATTCATTTGCATGTGGCATTTGGGGGTCTCTGAATCTGGAAGTGTGACAGGTTTGGTTCATTCTGACAGGGCTGAGAAAGACGAGCTGTATTCTGTGAGCCTGCATCTGCAGGAGGCTGGGATGCCTTTGGTCCTGTCTGTCAGTGATGGCACATGCACAAAGTGATGCAGTTAATATATATATTTATAAGTAATATCTGTAAATTAACATGATGGTTTTTTGGGGTTTGTTTTTTTTTTTTTTTTTTGAATCCTGTCTTGTTGAGAGAAATGCTATTTTAATTAGAAAGATATTTCTCCTTTCTTTGGCATTTGGTTACTTTGACCTGTTCGCTTTAGGCTTGAATCCAACCTCTCATTGTAGGAGAAGACACTACAAAAAGGAGTAGTAAAAGTGCATCTGGTGACTAGTATAAATGTAGGATTGATTCCACTTAATCTTTCAGGTGTCTTTCTCTAGTTCTCCAAAAGACACAGCTGTGCGTTGCTTAAAGTATCATAGAATGATAGAATCATAGAATGGTTTGGGTTGGAAGGGACCTTAAAGATCATCTAGGTCCAATCCCCCTGCCATCATCAGAGACCCCTTCCACTAGACCAGGTTGCTCAAAGCCTCACCCAGCCTGGCCTTGAACACTTCCAGGGAGGGGGCATCCACAGCTTCTCTGGGCAACCTGTTCCAGTGTCTGACCACCCTCACAGTGAAGAACTTTTTCCTAATATCTGATCTAAACCTCCCCTCTTTTAGTTTAAACTCATTTCCCCTTGTCTTTTCATTAGTTGCCCTTATGAAAAGTCCTTCCCCAGCTTTCTTGTAGCCCCTTCAGGTATTGGAAGGCCGCTATAAGATCTCCCCGGAGCCTTCTCTTTTTCAGGCTGAACAGCCCCAACTCTCTCAGCCTGTCCTCATCGGAGAGGTGCTACAGCCCTCAGAAAAGTATTTCTCTTCACACAGAAAATTTCTGTTTTCCCATATGTACCTGTTAGATCCCTGCGTTACAAACAGATGCTTCTCCACGTCACTGTGTCTGTGTTCAGAGAGGTTGTGAAAGGTGACAGGAGCTCACTTAGGAGGTCAAAAAGGGGCACATTTACACTCGCACTTAAACATGGGTCCTTGCTGGCTCTCAAGGCAAGTTCTAATTGTCTGTCCTGACATGCCAAGCACATACCAAAAGAAGAGGTACTACAGTTGAGAGCCCCAATACATACAGCATCATGTGCCAGCTCAGTGGCCACTTAGCCTGGAGAGATCAGGGGCTGTGGCTAGTCCACAGCAGAGAGCTGCAAGGGCATAGCACACTGTTCCTGGAGGGACTTCCCATCCGCTCTGCAGCTGTCTACAGTATTCTTCAGGGCTGAATGCAGGACTTTTCTAGCATTAGCACTTTCTCTTTTGATTCTTGTCTTTCCGGGTCAATAACAGTGTGATGACAGTCACTTTTTATTTCTCCTTGTCATGCTCTCTTGCTTTCAGTGTCAAAGTAGACTTAGTTTCCTAACCCCAATTTACTTCCTTTTCTTGCTCAGTTACTTCCAAATCATTCAGTCCTTTGAAATCATACTATGAGCCTGCTCTGGGGAGGGTCTGTTTCTGGTCAGACAGATCTATGTGTCGACCAGGTATCAGAGCACTGGATAAAAGCCAATTTCAATGTACCCCATCTGTGCATGACCCTTTACACGTGTTTGCTATCTGTGCTTTTTTCTGCAGGAGAGGATGTAGGGTATGTGGCCAGTGAGATCACAATGAGTGATGAGGAACGGATCCAGCTGATGATGATGGTCAAGGAGAAGATGATCACCATTGAGGAAGCACTTGCTAGGGTATGATATGTAAATACTTCAGTTTCCTTGAGAAACACTTTTTAGGATGCAGGATATGCCAATTTGGAGTTTTCATTTGCTCAGAAAATATAGGAGGAGGAGAAAGCCTGCCTATTTGTCCCATCACACTAGGTAGCATAAATTAGATTGCAGTCCCTTTGTTTATGGGGAAAAGTGAGACTTAGCTCAGCCGAAAATAGAGGTCCAGTGCGTGGTAAATTAATCAAGTCCTGAAAGCATTTGCTTCTCTCCATTCGCAATAAAGGGTGCTAATCAGAGAAAAGCTCAAGTGTAGACATTTTCACTGCAGCTGTTTAAAGTAAAGGGAGAGGAGTCTCACCTGTACTAGCCTTTATTTGTCATATATGTTTATAGGCTTGTTTATGAGTACTAAAAGGAATGCTTCAAGTTTTGCTGATCTTGCCTTATTTGTTTCAGAACACATATATTTCTTACTATTTTCCTGCTGCTAATGGCTGGAGGGCACTTTGATTGAGGGCTTCCATTTTCAGCAATTAAAACTTAAAAAAATACTAACATTTAAGCTAAAATTTCTTCTGCTTGTTTTTTAGCTAAAAAGGTGATGTTTTGTTTTAATAGCCTTCAGAAAAACATAATCAGCAGGTTTTGGCATTTGACATTAAAATCAACACAGGTGTATTTTTTGATAAGTACAGTGGCTGTCACAAGTATTTCTTTAAAAAATCTAAATATTAATAAATCACAAAAAAAAAAATAACTGTAAGGTAATATATTTTTGCAGCAATAGGGCTGAGTTTTTTTGCTCAGGAGCCAAAAAGTCAGTGTTAGAGTTTCCACACCACTTGATTTCTACCCTTGTGCAAAATACTGTGATGGAACACAGGATATTCCATTAAATGTGCAGAAAACATAATTTAGATCATGAATTGGCACTCAGATAAATTTCTGTACTGACATAATATATCTTGAAATAGATTATCCTAGAATATAAAGTCATGTTATTGTCTGAAGAAAATACTGCTTTGCTGGGAAACCTAATAAAAAACAATTCAAAATTTTAAAAATTACCGGGTGGTAATACTGGAATTCTTTTAGTTCTCTGCTGTTAAAAAAATTTTATGGGGGGAGGGTTATACCTAATCTGTATGGTTCATATATGTACTGGTAAAAATTTCCCTCTAGCGGTGTGAGCTACTAGCAGCAACTTTTTTATTTTTTTTTTTTTAATGTCATCCATTCTTGATAATTCAACAATTTGACTCCAGTAGGATTGGTTTTATGTCTTAAGCCTTTTGTTGGAAAACAGGAAAGATAGTCTTCTGTTTTAAAATTCTGAAATATGATTCCTGCTCTTTACTGAGGATCATTTTCTTTATGAGGGAAATTGGCAGGCTGTTGTGATTTAGTCTGTCTGCCGTAAACTGTGCCTCTGAGATGGGGGTGTGTAATTTATATTTTACTAATGACAGTTCATCAAAATTTAGTATTTACAGATCACTTCATTTTAAGAAAAAAAAAAATCTTATAATTAAAACTTGGGATTCTAAAGCAAATTAATTTATTTTGAACAAGTGAGACATGCAATGTGAATTCCCAGTTCTACAATGATACAGGAAAAAAAAACCTGAAAGGACATTAGCTCTTGCCATTTTAATGAAGATTGATAGTTCTTCTCACTGTGAAATGTTCTCTTGTCTTTTCAAATTTCAGCTGAAGGAATATGAAGCCCAGCACAGGCAATCAAGCACTGTAGATGCTACAGAATGGCCTGATGGTTCTTATTCAACATTTGACGGGTCTTCCAATTGTAATGTAAGTACCTGTCACTCTGATGTAGCTCCCCAGTATCATTTAATATTTAAATTCTTTTATTGCAGTAAAGAAATATCCTGATTTACCAGGTGATTTTTTAAATAGCAAATGTATAATCTGACCTTGCGAAGCTATGTTCTGACTGCAGAAAATCTTTAACATGCATTTTTAAATCTTCAAGGCTTGTTGTCCTAGACTGTTAATATTCTTATCATATAATCTTTTTTCTTTTTTTCTTTTTTTCTTGTTTTTAAATCTGTCCCTTTGTCACTGAGCTTTTGAAGCACAAATGATCCCATGCAAAAATGCCTGTATTCCAAAATGCACAGAAAAGGTTTTTTAGGTTTCTCAGGCTGTTCTGATACATTCTACTTGAGGATATAAGTCCTACTGCCTGCCAGTTTTAAACAGTTCTATTTCTGCATTTGCTGACTCTCAGCACAGAGAGTTTGCAGCTTTTGCCAGGCCCATAATCAATAAAGCAGCTTTCCTCCCTCATTTTTACTTCTGAGCTGTGTAGCTTCTGTTGTTTTTATGGGCACCAGACAGTCTTTGTGTCATGCCATACCGAATTAATTAATTTTTCCTTCCAAATATCTTCATTTTCACTGAGTAGTTTATTCCACTTCATTTCTCTAATTGAAAGTTCACAGATAAATCTTAGAGAAGAACACATTCGACTGTCAAATCCAAGCTCTTTGTAACCCATATAATTGAATCATAGGCTTTTGAGACCATTGATTGATTTATTTATTTTATTGTCAATGGAATTTCCTGCTAACTGCAGCAGACAGCTTTTCCTCCCTAAATGAAAAGAGGAATGCTATGTCATTTTATGAGATGTTTAAAATATTTTGTGGTGGAGAAAGATTTTCTTGGTTTTTTTTAAAAAGAAAAAATCCCATCTTTAGTTAGATGGGAGCACAAGGAGACTGATGTTGCCTTACACTCTGTTCTAATACATCAGAAATGCGTGAAGGATAGAGAAGGAAGGATCCTGACTCTTCTGCACTGATTGTTTAGCCGGCTGAAAGATGTCTTCATCTTTTCCTCATTAGTATTTGTAGCCTGAACTTTTCCTTATGAAGGCCTTTGGCTAAGGTACCTATAGCATAAAATCCTCAAAACTTTAATTTACCATGGTCAAATCTCAGAAGGATACCAAGTTTCTCTCTTAAATCTTCTGATAGCAGTTTACGCTTGTGTTGAAATTCCTGAAAGCTGTGTGTACCTCTGAGGACCAAACATGACTCAGTATTTGCTCCCTAATGGAAGGACTTGGCACCTTTTCTCTAAAATTATTTTCCTAAGCCATCTTTGCCCTTTGAGCCAAGAGCTCTGTTACTTCTCTCTGTTATTCTGGTAGGATTTGAACCATCTTCTTGCTAACTTCAGCTGTGTTCCATTGTTGTAGATACCTCTCAAGATTTTTGCCCTTGCTCCTAGTTTTTATCCTGGTTACATTTAACGGAAGCTGTGAAGCCGCTTGTTTTCAAGGGAAAAGCAGATCATCTGCAGAAATGAAGCTTCATGTTAGAACAAAAGTCAGCTTGGCTTCTTTTTTTGTGGACAAGAAAGAAACTAGGGTTAACTGGGGTGAAAGACTTTTGGCTATAATTGACATGCAAGAGGGAAAAACAAACAGTGCAAAGTATCAGATATGTCTAGAGATAGGGTGTGTGTTCACCCAGACTGTTTTGCCAAAGGCTGTCTCTGTGAATCTAAAATAACCAGCTTTTGAGAGGTGCAAAGATATGTCTGTTTTCAAGCCTGTTCTTTGCCAAATGGTTTGACTTTCAGTGCCATTTTTGTGATTTGTACTCTGCAAATTTGAAATCTCAACTTAAAACTACCCCACTCGTTTTATAGAGGCCATGAAGCAAAGATGTTTTTCCATTTATTAAAAATGTTCTGTTAGCCCACTGCCTTCTAACCTCGGAAAGTAATTGAAAATATGAGTCACTGAAGTTTCTGGTTTGAATTAAAACTCCTTGGGCAATTGCTCTTCTGGTTCTGTTGGCATTTTTTATGATTTTTTTTTTTTTTTTCAGTCTCATAGCCAAATTGTTACTAGGCAGTTTTTAATGGAACATTGTGATCGTACTTGATCATTTTGTAAACATTTTGTATGCACAAATGATAAAAGTGAATTGCAGGATAATTGCAGATTGAGGGAATTTGGGAAAATAAAAATTTTTAGTTTACTTGCTATGCATTCATTTGATAACCTTGGGGATTTAAGAGATATCAAGACACTAGTATAATGGCTTTTTTTTAATTCTTGTTTTATCTTCGCACGCAGAAAGACCTGCTGGTAGTTGCAAGGACTTGGGAGGATGGGTCACTAGGTTTTTGTGGAGAATCTTGGTCTAGCTTTGCCCAATGACTACATTTCAGAAAGAAAAAAAAGAAATAAAAGGTAGAATCAAAGTACTCGGAGAGTCTAAAAATGAAATCAGAACGTCTGGAGTAGTCTAAGGGTTTAAGTCCTCCATTGCTTTCAAGTCAGCTCTGCCCACAGCGTAAGAACAACCACCTACAAAATAAGATCTAAAGGGCAAATATCATTAGTTGTTTTCTTTTTTATGAAAAAACAACACTTTTTTTTTTTTTAGGTTTGTGTAACTATCATATGTTTATGACTAACATCACTGGTGTTGATCCTTAACTCATCTTAAAGATTGGTTTAAGGATTCTTTTTCCCAGCTCCTCCTCTTTTAAATTACTGTACCAGGAAATGGAAACTTGCATTTTGTACCCTTACAAAACTAAACCCTAAAGATGAATCACAAAGGGTTGAAGGGTCATCATAGCAGTATCTGAAGGGAGGCAGCCCAATGCCATTGCTGTGCTGTTAATTGTATGTCCTGTTTGTTTGCTCTTAAGAAACAAACAAACAAACAAAGGCCTTGCCAAGTCAGTAGGTGACTTGGTTCTCTGCCACTTGAGAGCAGTTTGTAGCTTTCAGTCTCACTACTGTGGTCCTTTTGTTTCACAACAAAGTATGCGTGTTAGTTATTTGCTAATGTGGGAATACAGTTGAAACTGTTTTTCTTTTTAGTCAGATGTATCAAAAGGCTAAAATGCCTCATCATTTTTTTACAAATTTATTTCTGAATATTTATGTTTCATCTCTGTTGGAATGAAGGCTGCTCTCATAAACACTAGACAAGCTTTCATTCAAGTGTTGGGATGTAAAGCAGGTGCAGATTACAAATGGATCCCTTTCTGGATTTTAGATAAGGGCCTATTTGTCCTCAGGAGTCAGA
>NW_010311560.1:34283-40971 GCF_000700745.2 Antrostomus carolinensis
TTTACACTGAGGTGCCTTTTATGCTTCTTAAAGATAGAAGCTCATTTGATAACTTTTGGGGGCTGAAATTCTCAGTTCATCTAAAACAGGGCTGCTTCATCTCTAGAGCCCTGATGGTACGGCTCTATCCCAGCTTGGAGGACCAGCACTAGGAGAAACCAGTATGAATGCCTTCCTGTGCCCTCTGGTGAAAGATTGCTAATTGGTACCAGTTGCCATGTTTGATGCGGGAGTGGGGGGAAAGGAGAGAAGCAGGAGGGAGGTTGTGACAGAAGTGTGTATCATACGTGTGCTGCCACTGGATAATTAACTTTGCTGACAGTTTCTGTAGATGCAATTTAAATGAAGTTGTAATTATCCCTGTTCTCAGCTGTTCTGTTGGTCTTGTCGGGCTTCTGTCTTTTGTTTTTGATCAGCAGATAATGGTCAGCTCATTAACGCGGGCTCCCAGGTAGCCGTAGCTGGCCTTTGTTTGAAGGGTGCCGCAGTGAGCTGTGCCTCACTCCCCTGAGACCTGCTACATGTGGCCTTGGCAGCCTCAGGAGACAGGTCATAAAATTTACGAGTGAGGAGAACAAAACCAGCATCTCCCTCCAACAGTATGGCCTGTGGGTGGGTGGCGGGAAGCCCTCAGTGCTGTTTTACTTCCCTGCCCTCCCAACACTTCTTTCCCCAGGACTGTTAGCATGGCACTGTTACCAGTAGGAAACTGGCAGCCCGTTTGTTTTCGCTGGGGAATGTGGCGGCAGTAGTGCAGACCTGGAGCCAAGCCATGCCCATCTGCATCTGCCGTGAGGCCGATGCTGGAGAAAATCTACCCTTGCGTTGCCACTCCTTTCCATCTATCCATCCGCTTCGTAATGGATGGCAGCAAGTTGTGTCTGCATAGCAGCAGCTCTGGCTGGAGTGAGATAATCTTCTGTTGCTCCTATTCTTTATATTATTTCCTGAGGATGTTTTCATTTACCAAGTTGTTAAATGGGGCTAAAAGTTGAAAGGGTGGGAAGTATTGAGTTTGTGTCTACTACGATTGTCAAATGCAGAATAACAGATAAGAATGGACTTTGGGTTGTGTTTGTTTCAATCTGAGAGATGCTGAAGCTGTTGAATCCGGATCGTATTACCTGTGGAATAAAGCTAACTCTGATAAAAGACGAAGTCTGATAGAATTATCTCTGACTCACAACAGTGATTACTGTGTTGCTTGGTAAGTGTGAAGAGTAGGAAGAAAAGAAATAATTGCAGTATAACTTCTGTAGCATCAATTCCCTCAAAAGTAAATCTTTTGTGTAACTACAGCAAATCCACATTATTCAGGGTTATGCTGTATCTCAGTGGTTCAGATTGTGGATGCTTCCTAAATACAGCAATTTTAAAGTTCATTGTTATTAAAATTACTGATGGATTCTTAAAACGTTTAACTATTTGTTAAGATTACTATTGCTCATATCACAAGGCTTACAGGAAAAGGAAAAAGCCCTTATTTTGGTATAGTTGGTTTAACTTGTTAGAACTAAGCTCAAAAGTCAATGCATACTGGAAACCAGCAATGGATATCAATGCAGACTAGGTTATGATGAGGGGTTTGGGGTTTTTTTCACTTAAACAGCAGTGTTTAAACTGAAGCAACATGCATACTTAGATCATTTTGAAAGCTATGCACTCTGTTAGCCCTGTTTTTGCTGTTACTACAAGACTTACTGGTTTTTGTAAGTTACTGTTTTTCCATGAAAGCCTAAAGAGTGGAAGAGAATGTTTGTATGTTTGAGTTCTTCTTGGAGAGCTTGTTGCTGCCTCCAGACCCTTCATGCTTTGGGAAGTAACAGAGGAGAGCTGATGCTGAGCGTAGTTATGAATGAATGCAGAGTTTTAATCTTTGCTTCGAAGAGCCTAGTGACACAATTTCTGTTAAGATTTCCTGAAAGGCACTGATGTGCCTCACTGTATTGGATGGTATATTTATTATTACCATCCACGTTCCTATAATACTGTCAGTGCTTAGTAACAGTTATGATGAAAAGAGAGCCAATAGTAAGACATGGCTTTGACATTCTATTTCTGAATTCCTACGCTATATGCCTGACACAGGGACCTGTGCTGAGAGGTGCTGGCAGCCCTCCTTTTCCACTGGTCTCAGGGACAGTGTCCAGCACCTCTCAGTGAAAGTGAGGAGCAAAAGAATTACAGCATATTTTCTTACAATCTTTCCCCCCTCTTTATCCACACATGAGAGCAGGGTTTCTCAAGGGTATAGTGATACAGAAGCCTTCATAAGAGAAGCGCAAATCGTCATTATAGTTCCCATGACACAACACAAAGTTTTAAGTAAGGTCAGTGCTGAGAAGTGGTGACAGCAGAGCAAGAGACCATCGATGTGTTTGTTTGGTTTTGTAGAGCACTGTATGAAGTTTTTTACATATTTGATCTGAAATTTTCCAGAACGCTTAATTTGCAGGAGTAACGCATTTATTTAAAACTGTATCACTTCTTTAAGTATTATTTACCATGCAAGACCTGCCTGTATTGTCGCCAGATACAGCTTAGCTAGGTGTGTGTCCCTAGTGGAACTAAACATTGTCACCACAGGGCTGTACTGAGAGCAGCTGGCAGTAATGTTGCCCAAGTACACCTCCTGCTCACTGCCGGGAGGAGTTGCTCCTGTGAACGTGAAGACTGGGTGTAATTAGTCTGTTGTAAGTTCTCTGAGAAAAATCTTCCTGCTATCATGACTCAGAGAAGAGAGCTTACAGTAATGTGCAGGCAGTGACTGTAATTAAGCGTGTTCGTAACCACTTCTGTTTTGACAAGCCCTACTGACTTACTTTACCACAAAATGTTTGGCCTAGTATTTGGGGAGGGTGGGAGGTGGGAAGGCAAATTAATTTAATATTCATTCAGACACGTTACTTGGCTCTTTTATACCTTTTTGCCCTTGGGTGGCTGCTTAATTTATCTGCTTATTACCTAGAGGGTGGGGGACTGTGGTAACAGCTTTTTCCTATGACCATCAGCCAGCAGGAGATGCTGTAATCCATAATGTGGTTTCCCTGCCCCCATCTTTTCTGAGACCAAGCCTATTAAATTGGAACAAAGCCTTGCTCAGTTCAAGAATTAGGAATCTCAAAAGCCATGTGTTTCACTGCCCTATTTGGCAGACCCAGGCTGAATAATCTTTATTTCTGGTACAACAGAAAATTTTGATTGTGCTCCTGTTGGTTACTACTTGCTCCCCCTGCCTGCTGCAGGTGTTTCCTTCCTTGCACTTAGGACAGCAACATTAATAGTTTGGTTGTTTGAAAATCCTGTAAGAATGTAATTGAAATTACTATACCCCTCACTAAAAGGCTCTCATTCTCTCTTTTTATATTTTTTTTTTCTGATTAATTTCCTTGTATTTCATGCATTGCTGTTCCACACTTGGTTTTCTGAAATGCAGAGGTTGGTTTCCAGTGCCAGTGGTGTACTCCAGTCATTAATAGTAGAGCCTACACCAAAGAACAGGGATTCTCCCCAGGCCCTAAGAGGGGGCTTAGCCAAAACTCAAGATGCAGTTGAGAGCGCCTTGTTAGAGATTCTCTTTCCTACATGTAGAAACGTCTGCAGAAGAATTGTAAAGGAATGCTGTATTGTAACAGATACGGAATAATGTAATGCAGATCCTCATTCTACCACATATACCTATGACAAGTAGTACATGAGTACAGTTGTAATGTCATTAAAATTAATTATACTAATCAGTGAGAGAAACACTTCACCACGAGGAAATGTGTCTGGCTTGCAGATGCAAACGTCGGTAATTTGCTTCTCAAAATTATTTGACTAAAACCTGGAAACAGTTAACATCTAGGAATTTGCCGAAGCAGCTATTCTAGTATCGAGGCAGACCTCCTGGGAGAATTAAGTTTTTGTGCTCTCGTTACTTATGACAAATATTTCCCACTAATTTCAGCAAGCGGTGTCGTCACCAGCTAATGTGTAATAGTGTAACATATCTTTCACCAAAGTAGCCGTTGGATGCTCCTTTGATTTCCTCCTAAGTAATCACAGACCAAACCCAGACATGGGATTACTGTTTCCTGCAGTTTACCTGGGGGGACTCCACTACCACTGCACATGTTAGACCTGTGCAGCCTTTGCAGTTCATGCTCTTGCAGTTAATTATGTGAAGTGGCAAAAACATTTATGACCTCCGTTAATTCTCTTAAAAATTTTGGAGGCCTTTATTTGTAACCTCAGGGTATGATGCAGATTATCACATCTGAGCTTCACACAGTTTTCTATAAACAGCTTCTGGAAGGATTAGAGGTTTTGTGAAACTTTCTTAATGAAACCCCAGACCTTCAAACTCAAGTTGCAAAGCCCCAAACTTAAATCAGTTTAATTCCTGGCCATGAACTTTTAAGGGAATCTGGGATAGATTTCAAGGAAGTCGCTGTCATGTTTCACTTCATGTGGGTCAGTATGTTATTGAAATTGGAGAACACTAGGTGGTTTTATCTGAAGCTTAGAATTTTCCATAGGGTTTTACATCAGAGTTTTGGGGCTGAAGTAATTCAAGGGTATGAACCCAGCTACAACATGCCAGTAAATCTAGTTTACATGGTCTCTAGGGAGTAGAAAAGCTGTGTACGGTCCCTAGTACAAAGGTAGAGAAAATTGGAAAAAGATATTTGGCTAGGTGGCTCATTAAAATCAGCCAGTCATCAAGGAAGTAGATATTTACTCCCACTATGATTTCACTGTGTGATGTGATTTGTGGCGAATTCAGATTAACTGGGCCTTGACAAAATGGTCCTGAGTAAAAGGGGAATCTTTTCTTGGCTTAAAGAGGGTGCTGTTGTGGTATGGCTTTGCTACTGCTTTCCACCACTGGATAGCAGTGGTTCTAATTAGTAGAGGGTTTGGTTGATGTTTTCTTGTGCTCTGAGAAGAGTTGTCCAAATTCTGGATTTGTCACAAAGTTTGGGATCAGATATGGTTGACTGTAAGAGCAGTGCCAATTTACTTAAGCATCTCAGAGTCTGTTTCTTAGGAAGGGAGGCCTGAGCTCAGCCTAGGAGAAGTTGGAAGTCGCGCTACAATGGTTTGTAAAGCCACAACATGGCTAATTCTAGACCAGTCTGAGATTTGTGAATTAAACATAACTTGCCTTTCCAGTTGCTAGTGATGTTCTGTTTTTATAGCACTGAAACAAAGGGGAAAGGAAAAAAAAAAGTATCTAAGTTCACTAATTTAAAAAACATTTAAGCAAGGTTTATTTTTCTGTCAAATTAGCCCTTTATAAAGGGAAATTCTCAGGGGGGCTTTTTGTCGAAAGAATTAAAGAGTGAAAATAAAAAGAGCCTGGTAAAGGGCTTAAATTATGTTTCCTATAGACACAGCCTCCACTCTAGCGGTCGTGTTTGAGGGTCAGTCTTCGTCCTGGCTTTGCAGAGATTCTCTGTATTTTTTTTCTTTCACTGAAATTCCATAGACAGTAATTAAGGAACTGGAGGCCAGCAAGAGGTCAGCAAGCCTTCGTCAGTGAAAACAGGGATTGTTTGCCATGTACAACACTCCCTTTTTTCCTTGTGGTGAATAGAAGATTTGCTTAGAGCTGATGACTTATGCCTTTCTTGCAAGTTATGCAGCTAGCGAGTAACTGGGGGAATCAATCAGTGAGCAGAAAACAGCTAATTGAGTCCAGCATCACGCTTTTTTCTTCTTTACATATTCAGCACTGGAATCGGAGCCAGTTTGGTGTCTGATAATGTAACTCCAGAGAAGAGGCATTTTGTGCGCAGGATTCGGAGCGAATACAATACTTAAGAAGAAGGGTCTGATCCTAAATTTTAGGGTTACGAAGCTGACAGCAGTTGAGGACTCAGGGGGAATTACTCGAAACTGAGCTTTAGGCCTATAAATGCCGAAGCTGGTAAGTCACTGAGCATGTAGCGTGATGTGGAGAGGATGTGCCTCTTGTTTCAGAGAGGGAGAAAGAGAAAAGGCTTTTGTGGTTATTCTTAGGCACAGCACAGCATGCATAGCTTTTCTCGGTTCTCCTCTTCCTTTCCTTGGGCTTTTAAGTTCTTTTCTGGTCTATTTTCCTGTCTCTGACTTTATCCAGGCATCTTTAATAAAACTTTTAAAGAAGTTAGAGTGGTTGTTTTTTTTGGTGGATGTAAAGCCTGTTAGAGAGAAAGAAGAAAGGACACGTGTAGCCACGTTTCCTAAAGGGAACAGCAAAATCCTCTGCATTTACTATAGAGCTTGTTAGTTCTGAAGCGAGCTAGCCAGGGCTGGGGAATGTGATGCGATATGCCCACGGGTCTGAATGTGTATTTTTGCCCTACTTTGCTGAACAAGAATTGTCTGATAGCCAAAAATAATTGCAGCCTGGGCTTAAGCAGATATTAAGAGATTTCCTTGTTTCTTAGATGGGAGGTTTCCTAGAAATTTCATTTTAGGACTTAACTATTACGGGGAATAAAGTGAATTGTAAAATTTTAACATCTCTCTAAATGGCTTCACACAGCTCATGTAAAAGTCAGGTACGTTTTTGTTTATGGAGCAGAAACAGATTATCAGTTATGATAGCTTTAACTGGGTATTGTCCTAGTGTTTCTTAAACATTTTTATTAGGACCTGGCTAGCAGGCTTTGCCCATCTTGTGTTTTTTAAGGGCTGCTGCTATAACCCTGAAGTATTT